>NC_012879.2:16705013-16774953 GCF_000003195.3 Sorghum bicolor | reverse complement strand
GATGGGGGATAGGAGACTCAGGTACCATTTTTGCATTTGACAAAGTGTTGGCAAAGTGTAGTTCAAAATCCACACTTCCCACGTATAGTTTCATAAAGTTTGTGTGAGATTCAAGATTTGGTGAGTATTGTTTACATAAACTTTCCCAAATGAAAAATGGTCTATATAAAAAGTTTGGATATTGATCAGCTCTAACAACTTGGTATTCAAAATTTTTTCATTCCAAGTCATTTTCTCCCTCGTTTGACCAAGTTTGACAAAAGCCCGTCTTCGAATTTGAAAACATGTTCCTCGGACTCGATCAAATTTATCCGGATGAAAATATGATCTATATATGAAATGTAGGTCTTGATGAGATCTAACAACTTTGTATTCAAAAGTTTTCCATTTGAAGTACTTAGATGGGTTATTTGACCAAGTTTGACCAAAGTCAAAATAGTGGGCTTCACAAACACACACTTTGACCGAGCCCTGGATGGCCTCAAATGGAAAACTCATGAATACAAAGTTTGATCCACCCATCAAGACCTACATTTTCTCTACTGGTCACATTTTCATTTGAAAAATTTTGGACCACTCAATTTTAAAATTCGAAAAAATTCATAGCGTAACGCTAATTTTCAGAACCATGGATGGCCTCAAATGGAAAACTCATGAATACAAAGTTTGATCCACCCATCAAGACCTACAGTTTCTCTAATGATCACATTTTCATTTGAAAAATTTTGGACCACTGAATTTTAAAATTTGAAAAAATTCATAGCGAAACGCTAATTTTCAGAACCATGGATGGCCTCAAATGGAAAACTCATGAATACCAATATTGCTCCACACATCAAGATCTACATTTCATATATAGACCATTTTTGCATTTGACAAAGTGTTGGCAAAGTGTAGTTCAAAATCCACACTTTCCACGTATAGTTTCATAAAGTTTGTGTGACATTCAAGATTTGGTGAGTATTGTTTACATAAACTTTCCCAAATGGAAAAATGGTCTGTATAAAAAGTTTGGATATTGATGAGCTCTAACAACTTGGTATTCAAAAGTTTTTTATTCCAAGTCATTTTCTCCGTCGTTTGACCAAGTTTGACCAAAGCCCGTCTTCGAATTTCAAAACATATTCCTCGAACTCGATCAAATTTATCCGGATGAAAATGTGATCCATATATGAAATGTAGGTCTTGATGAGATCTAACAACTTTTTATTCAAAAGTTTTCCATTTGAAGTACTCAAATGGGTCATTTGACCAAGTTTGACCAAAGTCAAAATAGTGGGCTTCACAAACACACACTTTGACCGAGCCCTGGATGGCCTCAAATGGAAAACTCATGAATACAAAGTTTGATCCACCCATCAATACCTAAATTTTCTCTAATGGTCACATTTTCATTTGAAAAATTTTGGACCACTGAATTTTAAAATTTGAAAAAATTCATAGCGAAACGCTAATTTTTAGAACCATGGATGGCCTCAAATGGAAAACTCATGAATACCAATATTGCTCCACACATCAAGATCTACATTTCATATATAGACCATTTTTGCATTTGACAAAGTGTTGGCAAAGTGTAGTTCAAAATCCACATTTCCCGCGTATAGTTTCATAAAGTTTGTGTTACATTCAAGATTTGGTGAGTATTGTTTACATAAACTTTCCCAAATGGAAAAATGGTCTGTATAAAAAGTTTGGATATTGATGAGCTCTAACAACTTGGTATTCAAAAGTTTTTTATTCCAAGTCATTTTCTCCGTCGTTTGACCAAGTTTGACCAAAGCCCGTCTTCGAATTTCAAAACATATTCCTCGAACTCGATCAAATTTATCCGGATGAAAATGTGATCCATATATGAAATGTAGCTCTTGATGAGATCTAACAACTTTGTATTCAAAAGTTTTCCATTTGAAGTACTTAGATGGGTCATTTGACCAAGTTTGACCAAAGTCAAAATAGTGGGTTTCACAAACACACACTTTGACCGAGCCCTGGATGGCCTCAAATGGAAAACTCATGAATACAAAGTTTGATCCACCCATCAAGACCTTCATTTTATCTAATGATCACATTTTCATTTGAAAAATTTTGGACCACTGAATTTTAAAATTTGAAAAAAATCGTAGCGAAACGCTAATTTTCAGAACCATGGATGGCCTCAAATGGAAAACTCATGAATACCAATATTGCTCCACACATCAAGATCTACATTTCATATATAGAACATTTTTGCATTTGACAAAGTGTTGGCAAAGTGTAGTTCAAAATCCACACTTCCCACGTATAGTTTCATAAAGTTTGTGTGAGATTCAAGATTTGGTGAGTATTGTTTACATAAACTTTCCCAAATGGAAAAATGGTCTATATAAAAAGTTTGGATATTGATGATCTCTAACAACTTGGTATTCAAAAGTTTTTCATTCCAAGTCATTTTCTCCGTCGTTTGACCAAGTTTGACCAAAGCCCGTCTTCGAATTTGAAAACATGTTCCTCGGACTCGATCAAATTTATCCGGATGAAAATATGATCCATATATGAAATGTAGGTCTTGATGAGATCTAACAACTTTGTATTCAAAAGTTTTCCATTTGAAGTACTTAGATGGGTCATTTGACCAAGTTTGACCAAAGTCAAAATAGTGGGTTTCACAAACACACACTTTGACCGAGCCCTGGATGGCCTCAAATGGAAAACTCATGAATACAAAGTTTGATCCACCCATCAAGACCTACAATTTATCTAATGATCACATTTTCATTTGAAAAATTTTGGACCACTGAATTTTAAAATTTGAAAACATTCATAGCGAAACGCTAATTTTCAGAACCATGGATGGCCTCAAATGGAAAACTCATGAATACCAATATTGCTCCACTCATCAAGATCTACATTTCATATATAGACCATTTTTGCATTTGACAAAGTGTTGGCAAAGTGTAGTTGAAAATCCACACTTCCCACGTATAGTTTCATAAAGTTTGTGTGAGATTCAAGATTTGGTGAGTATTGTTTACATAAACTTTCCCAAATGAAAAATGGTCTATATAAAAAGTTTGGCTATTGATGAGCTCTAACAACTTGGTATTCAAAAGTTTTTCATTCCAAGTCATTTTCTCCCTCGTTTGACCAAGTTTGACCAAAGCCCGTCTTCGAATTTGAAAACATGTTCCTCGGACTCGATCAAATTTATCCGGATGAAAATATGATCCATATATGAAATGTAGGTCTTGATGAGATCTAACAACTTTGTATTCAAAAGTTTTCCATTTGAAGTACTCAAATGGGTCATTTGACCAAGTTTGACCAAAGTCAAAATAGTGGGCTTCACAAACACACACTTTGACCGAGCCCTGGATTGCCTCAAATGGAAAACTCATGAATACAAAGTTTGATCCACCCATCAATACCTAAATTTTCTCTAATGGTCACATTTTCATTTGAAAAATTTTGGACCACTGAATTTTAAAATTTGAAAAAATTCATAGCGAAATGCTAATTTTTAGAACCATGGATGGCCTCAAATGGAAAACTCATGAATACCAATATTGCTCCACACATCAAGATCTACATTTCATATATAGACCATTTTTGCATTTGACAAAGTGTTGGCAAAGTGTAGTTCAAAATCCACACTTCCCACGTATAATTTCATAAAGTTTGTGTGACATTCAAGATTTGGTGAGTATTGTTTACATAAACTTTCCCAAATGGAAAAATGGTCTGTATAAAAAGTTTGGATATTGATGAGCTCTAACAACTTGGTATTCAAAAGTTTTTCATTCCAAGTCATTTTCTCCGTCGTTTGACCAAGTTTGACCAAAGCCCGTCTTCGAATTTCAAAACATATTCCTCGAACTCGATCAAATTTATCCGGATGAAAATATGATCCATATATGAAATGTAGGTCTTGATGAGATCTAACAACTTTTTATTCAAAAGTTTTCCATTTGAAGTACTTAGATGGGTCATTTCACCAAGTTTGACCAAAGTCAAAATAGTGGGTTTCACAAACACACACTTTGACCGAGCCCTGGATTGCCTCAAATGGAAAACTCATGAATACAAAGTTCGATCCACCCATCAATACCTACATTTTCTCTAATGGTCACATTTTCATTTGAAAAATTTTGGACCACTCAATTTTAAAATTTGAAAAAATTCATAGCGAAACGCTAATTTTCAGAACCATGGATGGCCTCAAATGGAAAACTCATGAATACCAATATTGCTCCACTCATCAAGATCTACATTTCATATATAGAACATTTTTGCATTTGACAAAGTGTTGGCAAAGTGTAGTTCAAAATCCACACTTCCCACGTATAGTTTCATAAAGTTTGTGTGAGATTCAAGATTTGGTGAGTATTGTTTACATAAACTTTCCCAAATGGAAAAATGGTCTATATAAAAAGTTTGGATATTGATGATCTCTAACAACTTGGTATTCAAAAGTTTTTCATTCCAAGTCATTTTCTCCGTCGTTTGACCAAGTTTGACCAAAGCCCGTCTTCGAATTTGAAAACATGTTCCTCGGACTCGATCAAATTTATCCGGATGAAAATATGATCCATATATGAAATGTAGGTCTTGATGAGATCTAACAACTTTGTATTCAAAAGTTTTCCATTTGAAGTACTTAGATGGGTCATTTGACCAAGTTTGACCAAAGTCAAAATAGTGGGTTTCACAAACACACACTTTGACCGAGCCCTGGATGGCCTCAAATGGAAAACTCATGAATACAAAGTTTGATCCACCCATCAAGACCTACATTTTATCTAATGATCACATTTTCATTTGAAAAATTTTGGACCACTGAATTTTAAAATTTGAAAAAATTCATAGCGAAACGCTAATTTTCAGAACCATGGATGGCCTCAAATGGAAAACACATGAATACCAATATTGCTCCACTCATCAAGATCTACATTTCATATATAGACCATTTTTGCATTTGACAAAGTGTTGGCAAAGTGTAGTTCAAAATCCACACTTCCCACGTATAGTTTCACAAAGTTTGTGTGAGATTCAAGATTTGGTGAGTATTGTTTACATAAACTTTCCCAATTGAAAAATGGTCTGTATAAAAAGTTTGGATATTGATGAGCTCTAACAACTTGGTATTCAAAAGTTTTTCATTCCATGTCATTTTCTCCGTCGTTTGACCAAGTTTGACCAAAGCCCGTCTTCGAATTTGAAAACATGTTCCTCGGACTCGATCAAATTTATCCGGATGAAAATATGATCCATATATGAAATGTAGGTCTAGATGAGATCTAACAACTTTTGATTCAAAAGTTTTCCATTTGAAGTACTTAGATGGGTCATTTGACCAAGTTTGACCAAAGTCAAAATAGTGGGTTTCACAAACACACACTTTGACCGAGCCCTAGATGGCCTCAAATGGAAAACTCATGAATACAAAGTTTGATCCACCCATCAAGACCTACATTTTCTCTATTGGTCACATTTTCATTTGAAAAATTTTGGACCACTGAATTTTAAAATTTGAAAACATTCATACCGAAACGCTAATTTTCAGAACCATGGATGGCCTCAAATGGAAAACTCATGAATACCAATATTGCTCCACTCATCAAGATATACATTTCATATATAGACCATTTTTGCATTTGACAGAGTGTTGGCAATGTGTAGTTCAAAATCCACACTTCCCACGTATAATTTCATAAAGTTTGTGTGACATTCAAGATTTGGTGAGTATTGTTTACATAAACTTTCCCAAATGGAAAAATGGTCTATATAAAAAGTTTGGATATTGATGAGCTCTAACAACTTGGTATTCAAAAGTTTTTCATTCCAAGTCATTTTCTCCGTCGTTTGATCAAGTTTGACCAAAGCCCGTCTTCGAATTTGAAAACATGTTCCTCGGACTCGATCAAATTTATCCGGATGAAAATATGATCCATATATGAAATGTAGGTCTTGATGAGATCTAACAACTTTGTATTCAAAAGTTTTCCATTTGAAGTACTTAGATGGGTCATTTGACCAAGTTTGACCAAAGTCAAAATAGTGGGTTTCACAAACACACACTTTGACCGAGCCCTAGATGGCCTCAAATGGAAAACTCATGAGTACAAAGTTTGATCCACCCATCAAGACCTACATTTTCTCTAATGGTCACATTTTCATTTGAAAAATTTTGGACCAGTGAATTTTAAAATTTGAAAACATTCATAGCGAAACGCTAATTTTCAGAACCATGGATGGCCTCAAATGGAAAACTCATGAATACCAATATTGCTCCACTCATCAAGATCTACATTTCATATATAGACCATTTTTGCATTTGACAAAGTGTTGGCAAAGTGTAGTTCAAAATCCACACTTCCCACGTATAGTTTCATAAAGTTTGTGTGAGATTCAAGATTTGGTGAGTATTGTTTACATGAACTTTCCCAAATGGAAAAATGGTCTATATAAAAAGTTTGGATATTGATGAGCTCTAACAACTTGGTATTCAAAAGTTTTTCGTTCCAAGTCATTTTCTCCGTCGTTTGACCAAGTTTGACCAAAGCCCGTCTTCGAATTTGAAAACATGTTCCTCGGACTCGATCAAATTTATCCGGATGAAAATATGATCGATATATGAAATGTAGGTCTTGATGAGATCTAACAACTTTGTATTCAAAAGTTTTCCATTTGAAGTACTTAGATGGGTCATTTGACCAAGTTTGACCAAAGTCAAAATAGTGGGTTTCACAAACACACACTTTGACCGAGCCCTGGATTGCCTCAAATGGAAAACTCATGAATACAAAGTTCGATCCACCCATCAATACCTACATTTTCTCTAATGGTCACATTTTCATTTGAAAAATTTTGGACCACTCAATTTTAAAATTTGAAAAAATTCATAGCGAAACGCTAATTTTCAGAACCATGGATGGCCTCAAATGGAAAACTCATGAATACCAATATTGCTCCACTCATCAAGATCTACATTTCATATATAGAACATTTTTGCATTTGACAAAGTGTTGGCAAAGTGTAGTTCAAAATCCACACTTCCCACGTATAGTTTCATAAAGTTTGTGTGAGATTCAAGATTTGGTGAGTATTGTTTACATAAACTTTCCCAAATGGAAAAATGGTCTATATAAAAAGTTTGGATATTGATGATCTCTAACAACTTGGTATTCAAAATTTTTTCATTCCAAGTCATTTTCTCCGTCGTTTGACCAAGTTTGACCAAAGCCCGTCTTCGAATTTGAAAACATGTTCCTCGGACTCGATCAAATTTATCCGGATGAAAATATGATCCATATATGAAATGTAGGTCTTGATGAGATCTAACAACTTTGTATTCAAAAGTTTTCCATTTGAAGTACTTAGATGGGTCATTTGACCAAGTTTGACCAAAGTCAAAATAGTGGGTTTCACAAACACACACTTTGACCGAGCCCTGGATGGCCTCAAATGGAAAACTCATGAATACAAAGTTTGATCCACCCATCATGACCTACATTTTATCTAATGATCACATTTTCATTGGAAAAATTTTGGACCACTGAATTTTAAAATTTGAAAAAATTCATAGCGAAACGCTAATTTTCAGAACCATGGATGGCCTCAAATGGAAAACACATGAATACCAATATTGCTCCACTCATCAAGATCTACATTTCATATATAGACCATTTTTGCATTTGACAAAGTGTTGGCAAAGTGTAGTTCAAAATCCACACTTCCCACGTATAGTTTCACAAAGTTTGTGTGAGATTCAAGATTTGGTGAGTATTGTTTACATAAACTTTCCCAATTGAAAAATGGTCTGTATAAAAAGTTTGGATATTGATGAGCTCTAACAACTTGGTATTCAAAAGTTTTTCATTCCATGTCATTTTCTCCGTCGTTTGACCAAGTTTGACCAAAGCCCGTCTTCGAATTTGAAAACATGTTCCTCGGACTCGATCAAATTTATCCGGATGAAAATATGATCCATATATGAAATGTAGGTCTAGATGAGATCTAACAACTTTTGATTCAAAAGTTTTCCATTTGAAGTACTTAGATGGGTCATTTGACCAAGTTTGACCAAAGTCAAAATAGTGGGTTTCACAAACACACACTTTGACCGAGCCCTAGATGGCCTCAAATGGAAAACTCATGAATACAAAGTTTGATCCACCCATCAAGACCTACATTTTCTCTAATGGTCACATTTTCATTTGAAAAATTTTGGACCAGTGAATTTTAAAATTTGAAAACATTCATAGCGAAACGCTAATTTTCAGAACCATGGATGGCCTCAAATGGAAAACTCATGAATACCAATATTGCTCCACTCATCAAGATCTACATTTCATATATAGACCATTTTTGCATTTGACAGAGTGTTGGCAAAGTGTAGTTCAAAATCCACACTTCCCACGTATAATTTCATAAAGTTTGTGTGACATTCAAGATTTGGTGAGTATTGTTTACATAAACTTTCCCAAATGGAAAAATGGTCTATATAAAAAGTTTGGATATTGATGAGCTCTAACAACTTGGTATTCAAAAGTTTTTCATTCCAAGTCATTTTCTCCGTCGTTTGACCAAGTTTGACCAAAGCCCGTCTTCGAATTTGAAAACATGTTCCTCGGACTCGATCAAATTTATCCGGATGAAAATATGATCCATATATGAAATGTAGGTCTTGATGAGATCTAACAACTTTGTATTCAAAAGTTTTCCATTTGAAGTACTTAGATGGGTCATTTGACCAAGTTTGACCAAAGTCAAAATAGTGGGTTTCACAAACACACACTTTGACCGAGCCCTAGATGGCCTCAAATGGAAAACTCATGAGTACAAAGTTTGATCCACCCATCAAGACCTACATTTTCTCTAATGGTCACATTTTCATTTGAAAAATTTTGGACCAGTGAATTTTAAAATTTGAAAACATTCATAGCGAAACGCTAATTTTCAGAACCATGGATGGCCTCAAATGGAAAACTCATGAATACCAATATTGCTCCACTCATCAAGATCTACATTTCATATATAGACCATTTTTGCATTTGACAAAGTGTTGGCAAAGTGTAGTTCAAAATCCACACTTCCCACGTATAGTTTCATAAAGTTTGTGTGAGATTCAAGATTTGGTGAGTATTGTTTACATAAACTTTCCCAAATGAAAAAATAGTCTATATAAAAAGTTTGGATATTGATGAGCTCTAACAACTTGGTATTCAAAAGTTTTTCATTCCAAGTCATTTTCTCCGTCGTTTGACCAAGTTTGACCAAAGCCCGTCTTCGAATTTGAAAACATGTTCCTCGGACTCGATCAAATTTATCCGGATGAAAATATGATCCATATATGAAATGTAGGTCTTGATGAGATCTAACAACTTTGTATTCAAAAGTTTTCCATTTGAAGTACTTAGATGGGTCATTTGACCAAGTTTGACCAAAGTCAAAATAGTGGGTTTCACAAACACACACTTTGACCGAGCCCTGGATGGCCTCAAATGGAAAACTCATGAATACAAAGTTTGATCCACCCATCAAGACCTACATTTTATCTAATGATCACATTTTCATTTGAAAAATTTTGGACCACTCAATTTTAAAATTTGAAAAAATTCATAGCGAAACGCTAATTTTCAGAACCATGGATGGCCTCAAATGGAAAACTCATGAATACCAATATTGCTCCACTCATCAAGATCTACATTTCATATATAGAACATTTTTGCATTTGACAAAGTGTTGGCAAAGTGTAGTTCAAAATCCACACTTCCCACGTATAGTTTCATAAAGTTTGTGTGAGATTCAAGATTTGGTGAGTATTGTTTACATAAACTTTCCCAAATGGAAAAATGGTCTATATAAAAAGTTTGGATATTGATGATCTCTAACAACTTGGTATTCAAAAGTTTTTCATTCCAAGTCATTTTCTCCGTCGTTTGACCAAAGCCCGTCTTCGAATTTGAAAACATGTTCCTCGGACTCGATCAAATTTATCCGGATGAAAATATGATCCATATATGAAATGTAGGTCTTGATGAGATCTAACAACTTTGTATTCAAAAGTTTTCCATTTGAAGTACTTAGATGGGTCATTTGACCAAGTTTGACCAAAGTCAAAATAGTGGGTTTCACAAACACACACTTTGACCGAGCCCTGGATGGCCTCAAATGGAAAACTCATGAATACAAAGTTTGATCCACCCATCATGACCTACATTTTATCTACTGATCACATTTTCATTGGAAAAATTTTGGACCACTGAATTTTAAAATTTGAAAAAATTCATAGCGAAACGCTAATTTTCAGAACCATGGATGGCCTCAAATGGAAAACACATGAATACCAATATTGCTCCACTCATCAAGATCTACATTTCATATATAGACCATTTTTGCATTTGACAAAGTGTTGGCAAAGTGTAGTTCAAAATCCACACTTCCCACGTATAGTTTCACAAAGTTTGTGTGAGATTCAAGATTTGGTGAGTATTGTTTACATAAACTTTCCCAATTGAAAAATGGTCTGTATAAAAAGTTTGGATATTGATGAGCTCTAACAACTTGGTATTCAAAAGTTTTTCATTCCATGTCATTTTCTCCGTCGTTTGACCAAGTTTGACCAAAGCCCGTCTTCGAATTTGAAAACATGTTCCTCGGACTCGATCAAATTTATCCGGATGAAAATATGATCCATATATGAAATGTAGCTCTTGATGAGATCTAACAACTTTTTATTCAAAAGTTTTCCATTTGAAGTACTTAGATGGGTCATTTGACCAAGTTTGACCAAAGTCAAAATAGTGGGTTTCACAAACACACACTTTGACCGAGCCCTGGATGGCCTCAAATGGAAAACTCATGAATACAAAGTTTGATCCACCCATCAAGACCTACATTTTATCTAATGATCACATTTTCATTTGAAAAATTTTGGACCACTGAATTTTAAAATTTGAAAAAATTCATAGCGAAACGCTAATTTTCAGAACCATGGATGTCCTCAAATGGAAAACTCATGAATACCAATATTGCTCCACACATCAAGATCTACATTTCATATATAGACCATTTTTGCATTTGACAAAGTGTTGGCAAAGTGTAGTTCAAAATCCACACTTCCCACGTATAGTTTCATAAAGTTTGTGTGAGATTCAAGATTTGGTGAGTATTGTTTACATAAACTTTCCCAAATGAAAAATGGTCTATATAAAAAGTTTGGATATTGATGAGCTCTAACAACTTGGTATTCAAAAGTTTTTCATTCCAAGTCATTTTCTCCCTCGTTTGACCAAGTTTGACCAAAGCCCGTCTTCGAATTTGAAAACATGTTCCTCGGACTCGATCAAATTTATCCGGATGAAAATATGATCCATATATGAAATGTAGGTCTTGATGAGATCTAACAACTTTGTATTCAAAAGTTTTCCATTCGAAGTACTCAAATGGGTCATTTGACCATGTTCGACCAAAGTCAAAATAGTGGGTTTCACAAACACACACTTTGACCGAGCCCTGGATTGCCTCAAATGGAAAACTCATGAATACAAAGTTTGATCCACCCATCAATACCTACATTTTCTCTAATGGTCACATTTTCATTTGAAAAATTTTGGACCACTCAATTTTAAAATTTTAAAAAATTTATAGCGAAACACTAATTTTCAGAACCATGGATGGCCTAAAGTGGAAAACTCATGAATACCAATATTGCTGCACTCATCAAGATCTACATTTCATATATAGACCATTTTTGCATTTGACAAAGTGTTGGCAAAGTGTAGTTCAAAATCCACACTTCCCACGTATAATTTCATAAAGTTTGTGTGAGATTCAAGATTTGGTGAGTATTGTTTACATAAACTTTCCCAAATGGAAAAATGGTCTGTATAAAAAGTTTGGATATTGATGATCTCTAACAACTTGGTATTCAAAAGTTTTTCATTCCAAGTCATTTTCTCCGTCGTTTGACCAAGTTTGACCAAAGCCCGTCTTCGAATTTGAAAACATGTTCCTCGGACTCGATCAAATTTATCCGGATGAAAATATGATCCATATATGAAATGTAGGTCTTGATGAGATCTAACAACTTTGTATTCAAAAGTTTTCCATTTGAAGTACTTAGATGGGTCATTTGACCAAGTTTGACCAAAGTCAAAATAGTGGGTTTCACAAACACACACTTTGACCGAGCCCTGGATGGCCTCAAATGGAAAACTCATGAATACAAAGTTTGATCCACCCATCATGACCTACATTTTATCTAATTATCACATTTTCATTGGAAAAATTTTGGACCACTGAATTTTAAAATTTGAAAAAATTCATAGCGAAACGCTAATTTTCAGAACCATGGATGGCCTCAAATGGAAAACACATGAATACCAATATTGCTCCACTCATCAAGATCTACATTTCATATATAGACCATTTTTGCATTTGACAAAGTGTTGGCAAAGTGTAGTTCAAAATCCACACTTCCCACGTATAGTTTCACAAAGTTTGTGTGAGATTCAAGATTTGGTGAGTATTGTTTACATAAACTTTCCCAATTGAAAAATGGTCTGTATAAAAAGTTTGGATATTGATGAGCTCTAACAACTTGGTATTCAAAAGTTTTTCATTCCATGTCATTTTCTCCGTCGTTTGACCAAGTTTGACCAAAGCGCGTCTTCGAATTTGAAAACATGTTCCTCGGACTCGATCAAATTTATCCGGATGAAAATATGATCCATATATGAAATGTAGGTCTAGATGAGATCTAACAACTTTTGATTCAAAAGTTTTCCATTTGAAGTACTTAGATGGGTCATTTGACCAAGTTTGACCAAAGTCAAAATAGTGGGTTTCACAAACACACACTTTGACCGAGCCCTAGATGGCCTCAAATGGAAAACTCATGAATACAAAGTTTGATCCACCCATCAAGACCTACATTTTCTCTATTGGTCACATTTTCATTTGAAAAATTTTGGACCACTGAATTTTAAAATTTGAAAACATTCATAGCGAAACGCTAATTTTCAGAACCATGGATGGCCTCAAATGGAAAACTCATGAATACCAATATTGCTCCACTCATCAAGATATACATTTCATATATAGACCATTTTTGCATTTGACAGAGTGTTGGCAATGTGTAGTTCAAAATCCACACTTCCCACGTATAATTTCATAAAGTTTGTGTGACATTCAAGATTTGGTGAGTATTGTTTACATAAACTTTCCCAAATGGAAAAATGGTCTATATAAAAAGTTTGGATATTGATGAGCTCTAACAACTTGGTATTCAAAAGTTTTTCATTCCAAGTCATTTTCTCCGTCGTTTGATCAAGTTTGACCAAAGCCCGTCTTCGAATTTGAAAACATGTTCCTCGGACTCGATCAAATTTATCCGGATGAAAATATGATCCATATATGAAATGTAGGTCTTGATGAGATCTAACAACTTTGTATTCAAAAGTTTTCCATTTGAAGTACTTAGATGGGTCATTTGACCAAGTTTGACCAAAGTCAAAATAGTGGGTTTCACAAACACACACTTTGACCGAGCCCTAGATGGCCTCAAATGGAAAACTCATGAGTACAAAGTTTGATCCACCCATCAAGACCTACATTTTCTCTAATGGTCACATTTTCATTTGAAAAATTTTGGACCAGTGAATTTTAAAATTTGAAAAAATTCATAGCGAAACGCTAATTTTCAGAACCATGGATGGCCTCAAATGGAAAACTCATGAATACCAATATTGCTCCACTCATCAAGATCTACATTTCATATATAGACCATTTTTGCATTTGACAAAGTGTTGGCAAAGTGTAGTTCAAAATGCACACTTCCCACGTATAGTTTCATAAAGTTTGTGTGAGATTCAAGATTTGGTGAGTATTGTTTACATAAACTTTCCCAAATGAAAAATGGTCTATATAAAAAGTTTGGATATTGATGAGCTCTAACAACTTGGTATTCAAAAGCTTTTCATTCCAAGTCATTTTCTCCGTCGTTTGATCAAGTTTGACCAAAGCCCGTCTTCGAATTTCAAAACATGTTCCTCGGACTCGATCAAATTTATCCGGATGAAAATATGATCCATATATTAAATGTAGGTCTTGATGAGATCTAACAACTTTGTATTCAAAAGTTTTCCATTTGAAGTACTCAAATGGGTCATTTGACCAAGTTTGACCAAAGTCAAAATAGTGGGTTTCACAAACACACACTTTGACCGAGCCCTGGATGGCCTCAAATGGAAAACTCATGAATACAAAGTTTGATCCACCCATCAATACCTACATTTTCTCTAATGGTCACATTTTCATTTGAAAAATTTTGGACCACTCAATTTTAAAATTTGAAAACATTTATAGCGAAAGACTAATTTTCAAAACCATGGATGGCCTCAAATGGAAAACTCATGAATACCAATATTGCTCCAATCGTCAAGATCTACATTTCATATATAGACCATTTTTGCATTTGACAAAGTGTTGGCAAAGTGTAGTTCAAAATCCACACTTCCCACGTATAGTTTCATAAAGTTTGTGTGAGATTCAAGATTTGGTGAGTATTGTTTACATAAACTTTCCCAAATGAAAAATGGTCTATATAAAAAGTTTGGATATTGATGAGCTCTAAGAACTTGGTATTCAAAAGTTTTTCATTCCAAGTCATTTTCTCCCTTGTTTGACCAAGTTTGACCAAAGCCCGTCTTCGAATTTGAAAACATGTTCCTCGGACTCGATCAAATTTATCCGGATGAAAATATGATCCATATATGAAATGTAGGTCTTGATGAGATCTAACAACTTTGTATTCAAAAGTTTTCCATTTGAAGTACTCAAATGGGTCATTTGACCAAGTTTGACCAAAGTCAAAATAGTGGGTTTCACAAACACACACTTTGACCGAGCCCTGGATTGCCTCAAATGGAAAACTCATGAATACAAAGTTTGATCCACCCATCAATACATACATTTTCTCTAATGGTCACATTTTCATTTGAAAAATTTTGGACCACTCAATTTTAAAATTTGAAAAAATTCATAGCGAAACACTAATTTTCAAAACCATGGATGGCCTCAAATGGAAAACTCATGAATACCAATATTGCTCCACTCATCAAGATATACATTTCATATATAGACCATTTTTGCATTTGACAAAGTGTTGGCAAAGTGTAGTTCAAAATCCACACTTCCCACGTGTAATTTCATAAAGTTTGTGTGACATTCAAGATTTGGTGAGTATTGTTTACATAAACTTTCCCAAATGGAAAAATGGTCTATATAAAAAGTTTGGATATTGATGAGCTCTAACAACTTGGTATTCAAAAGTTTTTCATTCCAAGTCATTTTCTCCGTCGTTTGACCAAGTTTGACCAAAGCCCGTCTTCGAATTTCAAAACATATTCCTCGAACTCGATCAAATTTATCCGGATGAAAATATGATCCATATATGAAATGTAGGTCATGATGAGATCTAACAACTTTTTATTCAAAAGTTTTCCATTTCAAGTACTTAGATGGGTCATTTGACCAAGTTTGACCAAAGTCAAAATAGTGGGTTTCACAAACACACACTTTGACCGAGCCATGGATTGCCTCAAATGGAAAACTCATGAATACAAAGTTTGATCCACCCATCAAGACCTACATTTTCTCTATTGGTCACATTTTCAGTTGAAAAATTTTGGACCACTCAATTTTAAAATTTGAAAAAATTCATAGCGAAACGCTAATTTTCAGAACCATGGATGGCCTCAAATGGAAAACTCATGAATACCAATATTGCTCCACTCATCAAGATCTACATTTCATATATAGACCATTTTTGCATTTGACAAAGTGTTGGCAAAGTGTAGTTCAAAATGCACACTTCCCACGTATAGTTTCATAAAGTTTGTGTGAGATTTAAGATTTGGTGAGTATTGTTTACATAAACTTTCCCAAATGAAAAATGGTCTATATAAAAAGTTTGGATATTGATGAGCTCTAACAACTTGGTATTCAAAAGTTTTTCGTTCCAAGTCATTTTCTCCGTCGTTTGACCAAGTTTGACCAAAGCCCGTCTTCGAATTTGAAAACATGTTCCTCGGACTCGATCAAATTTATCCGGATGAAAATATGATCGATATATGAAATGTAGGTCTTGATGAGATCTAACAACTTTGTATTCAAAAGTTTTCCATTTGAAGTACTTAGATGGGTCATTTGACCAAGTTTGACCAAAGTCAAAATAGTGGGTTTCACAAACACACACTTTGACCGAGCCCTGGATGGCCTCAAATGGAAAACTCATGAATACAAAGTTTGATCCACGCATCAAGACCTACATTTTCTCTATTTGTCACATTTTCATTTGAAAAATTTTGGACCACTCAATTTTAAAATTTGAAAAAATTCATAGCGAAACGCTAATTTTCAGAACCATGGATGGCTTCAAATGGAAAACTCATGAATACCAATATTGCTCCACTCATCAAGATCTACATTTCATATATAGACTATTTTTGCATTTGACAAAGTGTTGGCAAAGTGTAGTTCAAAATCCACACTTCCCGCGTATAGTTTCATAAAGTTTGTGTGAGATTCAAGATTTGGTGAGTATTGATTACATAAACTTTCCCAAATGAAAAATGGTCTATATAAAAAGTTTGGATATTGATGAGCTCTAACAACTTGGTATTCAAAAGTTTTTCATTCCAAGTCATTTTCTCCGTCGTTTGCCCAAGTTTGACCAAAGCCCGTCTTCGAATTTGAAAACATGTTCCTCGGACTCGATCAAATTTATCCGGATGAAAATATGATCCATATATGAAATGTAGGTCTTGATGAGATCTAACAACTTTGTATTCAAAAGTTTTCCATTTGAAGTACTTAGATGGGTCATTTGACCAAGTTTGACCAAAGTCAAAATAGTGGGTTTCACAAACACACACTTTGACCGAGCCCTGGATGGCCTCAAATGGAAAACTCATGAATACAAAGTTTGATCCACCCATCAAGACCTACATTTTCTCTAATGGTCACATTTTCATTTGAAAAATTTTGGACCACTGAATTTTAAAATTTGAAAAAATTCATAGCGAAACGCTAATTTTCAGAACCATGGATGGCCTCAAATGGAAAACTCATGAATACCAATATTGCTCCACTCATCAAGATCTACATTTCATATATAGACCATTTTTGCATTTGACAAAGTGTTGGCAAAGTGTAGTTCAAAATCCACACTTCCCACGTATAGTTTCATAAAGTTTGTGTGAGATTCAAGATTTGGTAAGTATTGTTTACATAAACTTTCCCAAATGGAAAAATGGTCTATATAAAAAGTTTGGATATTGATGAGCTCTAACAACTTGGTATTCAAAAGTTTTTCATTCCAAGTCATTTTCTCCGTCGTTTGACCAAGTTTGACTAAAGCCCGTCTTCGAATTTGAAAACATGTTCCTCGGACTCGATCAAATTTTTCCTGATGAAAATATGATCCGTATATGAAATGTAGGTCTTGATGAGATCTAACAACTTTGTATTCAAAAGTTTTCCATTTGAAGTACTTAGATAGGACATTTGACCAAGTTTGACCGAAGTCAAAATAGTGGGTTTCACAAACTCACACTTTGACCGAGCCCTAGATGGCCTCAAATGGAAAACTCATTAATACAAAGTTTGATCCACCCATCAATACCTACATTTTCTCTAATGGTCACATTTTCATTTGAAAAATTTTGGACCACTGAATTTTAAAATTTGAAAAAATTCATAGCGAAACGCTAATTTTCAGAACCATAGATGGCCTCAAAAGGAAAACTCATGAATACCAATATTGCTCCACTCATCAAGATCTACATTTCATATATAGACCATTTTTTCATTTGACAAAGTGTTGGCAAAGTGTAGTTGAAAATCCACCCTTCCCACGTAAAGTTTCATAAAATTTGTGTGAGATTCAAGATTTGGTGAGTATTGTTTACATAAACTTTCCCAAATCGAAAAATGGTCTATATAAAAAGTTTGGATATTGATGAGCTCTAACAACTTGGTTTTCAAAATGTTTTCATTCCAAGTCATTTTCTCCGTCGTTTGACCAAGTTTGACCAAAGCCCGTCTTCGAATTTGAAAACATGTTCCTCGGACTCGATCAAATTTATCCGGATGAAAATATGATCTATATATGAAATGTAGGTCTTGATGAGACCTAACAACTTGGTATTCAAAAGTTTTCCATTTGAAGTACTCAGATGGCTCATTTGACCAAGTTTGACCAAAGTCAAAATAGTGGGTTTCACAAACACACACTTTGACCGAGTCCTGGATGGCCTCAAATAGAAAACTCATGAATACAAAGTTTGTTCCACTCATCAAGACCTACATTTTCTCTAATGGTCACATTTTCATTTGAAAAAGTTTGGACCACTCAATTTTAAATTTGAAAAAATTCATAGCGAAACGCTAATTTTTAGAACCATGGATGGCCTCAAATGGAAAACTCATGAATACCAATATTGCTCCACTCATCAGGATCTACATTTCATATATATACCATTTTTGCATTTGACAAAGTGTTGGCAAAGTGTAGTTCAAAATCCACATCAAGATGTTACAATTATATTACACATAATGTTACAATTATATTACACAAGATGTCAAGTACAAATCACTACCATTATCAAGCTAGCACAGTGGTAAACTTTTTCTTAACATAATGCCCTTGGTTATGATCATTCCGTAACCATGGAGTGTCCTCTGCAGCGAGCATGATGCTTGGGTCTTTGGCCACACAGAAGGGTGGGATCCGTTCATCCTTTTCATAATCCTCTGACATGTCTGACTTGTCTTCAATTCCCACGATGTTTCTTTTCCCTGTAAGAACGATGTGTCGCTTTGGTCGTTGGTGTTTTTCTCATCTTGTTTCCCTCTCTTAGGTTTTGTAGACATGTCTTTCACATAGAACACCTAATTCACCTTTGTACCGAGGACGAATGGATCGTTTGTATATCCAATATTGTTGAGGTCCACTGTTGTCATTCCATACTCCTTATCGACTGATACCCCTCCTTTCATCTTCACCCATTGGCATCAGAATAAAGGGACTTTAAAATTATGTGCATAGTCTAGTTCCCAAATCTCCTCTATACGACCATAATATGTGTGCCTGTCCCCATTCGTGTCCGTGGCAACCACACAGACACCACTGTTTTGGTTGGTACTCTTTTTATCTTGTGATACGGTGTAAAATGTATTTCCATTTATCTCGTACCCTTTGTACGTGAGGACGTGCCACGCTGGTTGCCTAGCCAACAAATAAAGTTCATCTCCAATATCTTTATCACCCTGGCATTTTTTTCGTAACCAGTCACCGAATGTTTCCATGTGATGACGCGTAACCCAAGTCTCATTCTTTCCAGGATTCTCGGATCGTACAAAATCCATGTGTTCCTCAATATAGGGTTCCACCACAATGGAGTTTCGAAGGACTGTGTAGTGCGCTTTATTGAATAAATCATCACCCTGGCTGATATATGTTTTCTTTCCTAGTGTACCCTTTCCACCGAGTCTCCCCTCATACCTTGATTCAGGAAGACCAATCGGGTCAAGATCAGGAATAAAATCCACACAGAACTCAATGACCTCCTCTGTCCCGTATCCCTTGATGATGCTTCCTTCTGGCCGACCCCGCTGGTGAACATATTTTTTTAGTACACCCATAAATCTCTCTAAGGGAAACATGTTGTGTAGGAAGACAGGACCCAGAATATGAATCTCTTTGACCAGATGAACTAGGAGATGTGTCATGATATCAAAGAAAGATGGAGGAAACACCAACTCAAAGCTGACAAGACATTGAACACATCGTTCTGTAGAGTAGCTAGATCAAGAGGATTGATTGCCTTCTGAGAAATTGCATTGAGGAATGCACACAACTTCACGGTGGCCAGACGTACATGTGGAGGTATAATTCCTCTTAAGGCAACCAGAAGCAGTTGTGTCATAATCACGTGGCAGTCGTGCCATTTTAAGTTGACAAATTTTTCTCTGGCACATTTATTATACGCTTTATGTTGGAGGAGAACCCAGATGGGACCTTGATGCTGCTTAGGCATTCAAACATGATTTCCTTCTCCTCATTGCTAAGAGTGTAGCTAGCAGGTCTTAAATACTGGCGTCCATCATCTGTCTGCTCTGGATGCAGGTTGTCTCGTTCTTTCATGCGCTTTAAGTCCTCTCGAGCCTCAAGGGTATCCTTAGGCTTTCCAAACACACCCATAAACCCTAGGAGATTGACACAAAGATTCTTCGTCAGGTGCATCACGTCGATGGAGTGGCGGACCTCAAGGTGTTTCCAATATGGCAGCTCCCAAAATATTGACTTTTTCTTCCACATTAGGGCACGCCCCGAAGCGTCTTTCGGAACAGGTTTGCTGCCTTCTCCCTTTCCAAACACTACTTTCAAATCTTTGACCATCTCGAATACCTCTGCCCCATCTCGGTTGCCTGGCTTGGACCGGTGTTCTGCCGTACCTTTAAAATGTTTGCCTTTCTTTCTCAACTGGTGGTTCTTAGCAAGAAATCGACGATGGCCAAGGTACACGACCTTTCAGCATTTTTTCAAATAGATAGCTTGAAGGTCACCAAAGCAATGGGTGCAAGCATTATATCCCTTGTTTGTCTGTCCTGAAAGATTGCTTAGAGGTGGCCAATCATTGATTGTCACGAACAACAATGCTCGTAGGTCGAATGCTTCCTGTTTGTACTCATCCCACATACGCACACCTGGTTTGCTCCATAGAAGCTGGAGTTCCTCAACCAATGGCCTCAGGTAAACATCGATGTCGTTGCCAGGTTGCTTCGGACCTTGGATGAGCACCGGCATCATAATGAACTTCTGCTTCATGCATAACCACGGAGGAAGATTGTAGATACATAGAGGAATGGGCCAAGTGCTATGACTAGTGCTCTGGTCCCCAAAAGGATTAAATCCATCCGTACTCAATGCGAACCTTAGGTTTCTTGCGTCCTCTGCAAAGTTCGGGAATTCTCTATCGATTCCTCTGCACTGAGAACCATCTGCAGGGTGTCTCAACATGTTGTCCACCTTACGGTCTTCTTTGTGCCATCGCAACAACTTTGCATGCTCCTTATTTCTGAACAAACGTTTTAGGCGTGGAATTATTGGAGCATACCACATAACCTTGGCAGGGATTCTCTTCCTCGGACGTTCTTCATCCTCAACATCGCCAGGGTCATCTCGCAAGATCTTGTACCGTGACGCATGGCAAACAGGGCATTCATGTAATTTCTCGTGCTCGCCACGGTACAAGATGCAGTCATTAGGGCATGCATGTATCTTCTCGATTTGTAATCCCAAAGGGCAGACGATCTTTTTTGCTTCGTATGTAGTGGTGGGTAACTCATTAGGCTTCGGAAGCATCTTTTTTTGGATCTTCAGTAATTTTCCAAATGCTTTGTCAGAAATACCATTCTCTACCTTCCACTGTAACAACTCCAGTGTCATTCCTAGCTTTTTCTGTCCCTCTTCGACCGACAGGTAGAGTAGCTTCTTGTGATCCTCTAGCATTTGGTCAAATTTAGCCTTCTCCTTTGCACTTTCGCAATCTCTCTGTACATCGCGAATGACATCACCAAGAGCATCGTCATCATCAACGATACTGTTTCCTGCATCCCCGTCTTCTTCACCTTCGTCCTCTACTGCGAAGTCGCAGTATTGAGCAAAAACATCGTCAGGGTACGCTTGCTCTTCTTCACCTTCTTCCATCATAACCCCGGACTCTCCGTGTTTGGTACAACAAATATAGTTTGGCATGAAACCATTCGTGAACAAGTGCAAGTGAATTTCTCTTGAGTTTGAAAATTCCTTCAAATTCTTACAAACGACACATGGGCAGCACATAAAACCATCCCGCTTATTTTGCTCCGCCACTCTGCGGAATTCTCGCACGCCCTCAATGAACTCGTTGGAGCGGCGATCAGCATTGTACATCCAATGGCGTGCCATTATCTGCATTATCATGGAATTGTAATTTTTCTATTAAAAGCTCTAATTTTATCAGTAAAGAAAATTAATTTCAAGAATTTTTAAAGTGAAAAACAATTTATTTAACAATTACAACAAAAATTATATTATTAATATTTTAAAATAAGAACATGAACATATTAAAGTAAAAAATATCCTATAATATCTATAATAGAACTTAATATGATTCGTGTATACATAGTAGTAATGATTTGTGTATACTAGTTTTTAGCGGGCACACACTTAGCATCGTTCCAAAAAATTCAAACATGAGAAGACGATGACTGGAGAGATGACAACATGAAATAATTAAAATAGACATATGTCCAATATGAAATTACATATGGCGGTGAGAAACATAGGAGGATGAAGCTAGCAACCTTTCAAACAAATCGACGACGGCGTAGAAGCGTTGAAATGGATCGATCGCGGGAGATGAGAGCAATAACAAGGAAGAACAATGGAAGAACAAGGGAGCTCGAGCTCGGGTAGGGAGAGGAAGAAGGGAGGAGGGTGATTCAATTTATAGCGGGGAGGGTTTAGTCCTGGTTCGTAACAAACACCGGGACTAAAGGTCCCTCCCCGACAGCGCCTGACACCGGAGCCGTTGGGGAGGGACTGTTAGTCCCGGTTGGCTTCACCAACCGGGACTAAAGATCTCTTTTGTCCCAGGCGCCAAAAATGCTGGGACTAAAGGTCATTTGGCACATCGACGAAAGGTCTGTTCTCTAGTAGTGCCAAGCTTCCCTCGATGATGTCCATCAGGTGGCTCTAATCACTTATATTCCCTACTTGTGTTGGCTGTGCTTGGTAGGAAAATTTTGTGAACCTAGGACATAATTCAATTCTTCTACTTATATAAGAGCATCAAGGGCCCTCCATGAGTGGGGGCCTTGTACACCCTTCATGAGTGTGTTTGTGCTAGTGGGTTCACTTGCAATACTTTTTGTACGTTATGTGTGGGTCCTTCAATCCATGTGAAGTGTATATGAGCCGTCCAGAGATTACTTTGTTAAATAATTAGGCAATTTCCAGATTAAGATCAAGATTAATACCAGAGCATAAACCATGACATAAAGATGAAACAGATTAAACATGTAGATTATACTAGCATGACAGATCAACACAGATACGACACTAGTATGACAAGACGACATACACCATAGCATAGACATGATAGATTTAGGATGCATTGTAGATATATTATGAATGACATGATTTGATAATGTGTATAATACCTGCCGGTTGTAGGCATAGTAGATGTTCGTGGTGTTTCCATGATGTCCTCAAAGTTGACGTCGAAGTCGTTGATGTTAAAGTCATCGTTGAAGTCGTCGATGAGCTGTGGAGGAAGAGATCGAAGCAGTTGACGACGAATACGCCGGGACATAGCGCCACCTAACTTGGATGGTAGACACCCCGTCGTAGAAGTTTTGGGAGCAGTCACGCGGAGAGTGCTTCCCAAAAACCTTATTTGCCTTCTCCTAATGCAGGATCACGAAGACGAGGGTTCTAGAGACCTGCTCGCCCGGTCGCGGGTGCACGCAAACGATCAGACTGGAGTAGCTACGGCGGCAGCGCAATAGCGAGAAGTGGCAAATAACAATTTACTACTTTAGGATTTTCTAATTAAACTCCCAATTGTAGTTTTTAGTGTATCTTTTCCCAGGAGGATAGGTACATATATATGTGGAGGAAAACTTCCTACCTCTACATCAACTAGCAATATGGTACTAATTGATATTGTACCTTCTACCTCTTACTCATGGACTTAAATATTAAAGCCCATTAGGAACACATGTATTAGGCCTTTGAGATTTAATAGAATTTCACATATGGAATTAGGGAATTATCCATATAAATTCTAACAATCCCCTACCAGATCTCAAATGCCCAGTATCGACATTTTTTCCTTTTCTCACTACTGTTTATATACTAGTGATTCAACAGAGACTACTAAGTTGAACTTCCGCCTAGAATCTCAAGCTACACTCATCCACAACTTGAACAATGGACTATGCCTTGAATTGTAAGTTTTGTGCGAATAAGCTTTACTCAAAGTCAAACTAGTACCTGGCTGCCAGTAGCCCTACTCCGTGGTTGGAGCATATACGTCATACTCCTTGGTCTCTTCATGAGCTTACTAGAGACCACCCAAGTCTCATAGACTGCGATGTTATATAGTCAAACTCATATAGGTATGTTCTTTCAAGAATACTCCTATAGGATAGCATCTTCGCTTGTTAAAGCCAATAGAACATATTAAGGCATTTGTCAACCTACCATACATTGCCTCAATGCTCTGATAGTATTACATCTTCACATAAAGAGGGTCAAATTATACTATCCTCAGTTTACCAGTAGCTTGTTCTTCCCAAATCCTAAGTCATGGGATCTCTGATCAAAAAGGTTGGGTTGCTACTACTATAAACTCACATGGGTCTCATACCCATCTCCCTTGATGCGATTTCTATCACATTTCGTGATAGTCCTTTGGTAAAGGAATCTGCCAGGTTCTTCTCTGTTTGCACATATGCTACAGTGATTACTTCGGAGTTTCTCAATTTCCTGACAGTCTTCAAACGTCTTTTAATGTGTATTTTTGACTTCACATTATCCTTTAGCACCATTCATTTTAGTGATCACTGTTTGATTATCACAGTTCATAAGGATAGCCGATATTGGTTTTTCAACTACCGGCAAGTCAGACAATAGCTCACACAGCCACTCTACCTCTGCAGATACTGTATCCAAGGCAGTTAGCTCTACTTCCATGGTTGATTTAGTCAAAATAGTCTGTTTACTAGACCTCTTTGTTACTATGCCACCTCCAAGTGTAAATACATACCCACTAGTGGCGAAGATTTAATCAATATCAGAAATCCAGTTCGCATCACTATATCCCTCTAGCACAGCTGGGTGTCTAGAATAGTGAATCCGAAAGCTCATAGTACCTTTGAGATAGTGCACGACCCTTTCAAGTGCATTCCAATGATTATCACCCAGGTTGGACATGTACCTACTCAACTTGCATATTGCAAAAGAGATATCTGGTCTGGTTGCGCTAGCTAGATAAATGAGCGAACCAATTATCTAAGAATATTTCATTTGGTCTCTACCAATTTTTCTGTTCTTTCTCAATGACACACTAGGATCATAAGGTGTCGATGAAGGCTTACAGTCCATAAAGCCAAACCGGCTCAAGACCTTCTCAACATAATGAGATTGCGACAAGGTAATCCCATTATCTTCCTTAATCGGCTTAATGTTCAGAATTACATCATCTTCTCCTAGATCTTTCATGTCAAAACTCTTTGACAGAAAAGACTTGACCTCATTAACAATATCAATGTTTGTACCAAAGATTAGAATATCATCAACATATAAGCATAATATAACAGATTGACCCCCACCATGTCGATAATACACACACCTATCAGCATCATTAACAGCAAAGCCCGCACTTGTAAGCGTAGTGTCGAACTTCTCATGCCATTGTTTAGGTGCTTGTTTCAAGCCATACAAAGATTTCAATAATTTACATACCTTATGCTCTTCAACCTATACTACAAACCCATTAGGATGATCCATATAAATCTCCTCATCCAACTCTCCATTAAGGAAAGTTGTCTTCACATCCATTTGATGAATGATTAGACCATATGAGGCAGCCAAAGATAGTGTACTTGAATGGTGGTCATTCTAGCAACAGGTGAATAAGTATCAAAGAAATCCTTGCCTTCCTTTTGGGTATAACCCTTAGCCACAAGTCGAACCTTGTACTTGTCAATAGTACCCTTAGGTCTAAGCTTCTTCTTGAATACCCACTTACAACCAATTGGTTTGCAACCAAAAGGTAGCTCAGAAAGCTCCCAAGTTCCATTAGAAAGAATCAAGTCTATTTCACTATGAACAGCTTCTTACCAATCATCTGCATCAGGAGATGCATATGCCTCTAAGATAGAGGTAGGAGTATCATCCACAAGATACACAATGAAATCATCACCAAAGGATTTTACAATCCTTAGTCTCTTGTTCCTCACAGGAACTTCATTATCATTCTCCTCAAGGAGTTCTTCAAGTGGTTGCTCAAATGACTCAATAGGAGACTCAATAGGTAAAGTAAAATGAAAAGCTATCTCAGAAGAGAATCTAGCATTGCTACCATATCTTTCATAGGAAATATATTCTCAAAAAATGTAGCATCACGAGAGCAAAAAAAGTATCCACATGCATATCAGGAACTTTAGATTTTATTACTAAAAATCTATAGGCAATGCTATGGTGACCATATCCTAGAATGATGCAATCCACAGTCACTACAAGGATTTCCCCCTTATGCCACACCACGCGATTGCAACACCACTGATTTGGTTGCTAGAGAGGGTCGTATTGCAACCTTTGTGTAAAATGGTTGCGATATGCGCCTATAACGCAACCGACTAAATGTGTTGCAATATGTGTTGTTAGTCGTTGCAACAGACGTGTGCTACTACAACCATTTTCGAATTGTGTTGCGATTAGTTGGCATTATTGCCATGATGCTTATGTGTTGCATTAATATTGATTTTCGTTGTAATTACTTAGTGTTATTGCAACTATATTAGATTTGGTTGCTTTTGCTTGTAACTATTGCTATGGTTATTTTGAGTTGCAATAATCTTTAGTGGTGTTGCAATTGCTAGGTGGTTATTGCAACAAGAATTTTGATATGGTTGCAGTAGGATGTTTCTATTGCCATGCTTTTTTTGTTGTAATAATGTTCAGTGGCGTTGCAATTGTGAGGTACTTATTGCAACTAGAATCCTAAACATGCAATTACATGTTACTATTGCCACACTTTTTTTATGTTGCGAAAGACTAATGTATTTGATGGTTCTTCCTTCCTTTATGTAGGGCCCTGCAGCATAGCTCTCCCCATCAATCGATCTCTCCCTAACACATTGTGTGTGGACGATGTGGGAGAAGCAGCCGAGTGCGCCGCATCTCCTCATTGATCACATGTGCAGCTAGTGCCGGTGCCATGCTCATCATCTGGATCCTAGGTGTCATCTTTTAGGAAGCCAGCTAATAGCTAGGCCAGCGGTCTTGTTGTCAAGGAGAAAGGTGGGCATCGTGAGGAAGCTCCGACAATAAGTTGTTGTGGCCAAAAATATCTCATACTCAGCTACACTAAGTGCATCATACAGTCATATTTAAATGGTTATAAATGAGCGATTGAAAATACTCATATTAATACAACACCCAAGGCTAACTTTAGAGAAAAATAAAAAAATAGAGAAAAATAATACAAGAGCATATATATAGTGGCTCCCATCATCATAGATTCTATACCAACAGGTTCTAGACATAGCAAATACGAAACCACCAGAAACGTTAACCACAAACTAAACACCAATCATCAGGTGACACTTGCAAAATATCCACCCTAACCGCACACACTTCATTTCCTCTTGTTGCACTTCTTGGGCATTGCTTCTTTATCCAAATCCACCTGCTCGAGGAATATGCCTTGTATAGCTTCTTGAACCTCTGCGAACATCATCCTTTAGCTTGTCCATTTGGTCTTTGACCATGTATTCACATGGTCCTTAGCAATTTTTAGCATCATGCGAACCATTTGGTCTTAGACCTAAGTATAAAGGAAAAAATAAAAAAATAAAGAGCTCATATGTCGCACCCATATTTTAAGAACAAAATAGGATGCATAAAAGACTTATATGTGCCCCAAAAACAGTCGCACACATAAGCAGACAAATCTCAAATGTACCATTGCAGTGTTTAATACATAGCGGAATATAATATATCACATAGTCTCATACAAAAATGATAGCACAAAGTAAACAACGCTCTCGACGGAAGCTCCACACAGGGACACTGTTGACTGGTTGACTCCAAACCTAGTACTCATAGCGATAATCCTCATTCCAATCATCATCATTAGCATAACCTGGGGTGTTGGAAAATTGCAAGAGTGAGCACATATCGTACTCAACAAGTATAACCAGGGGTTCATGAGGCTCAAATAGCTGACACTGGTTTGACTGCATTTAGCTTTTAATAGTGGATAGCATATTCATAATTAAATAGCAAATGTCAAGGTATCATAAGTAATTCATTAATCTCATGATCTAGTGTAAGCATAATTAATCACATAGCATATACGATAATCAAATGAACATAACAACTTAACAAGCTCATCGTCGTCGTAGCAAGAACCCCCAAGGCCGCTCATAACCGTGAGCACGGCTAGTATACCAGTTTTAACACTCTGCAGAGGTTGTACATCTTTACCCATGAGTCATGATTTACCCTTTCGCCCGAGGTAGCTAATCTCTTAACTCCCTTCCTAGGGAGGTCGACAGGGATCACTATGAAGCCTTTCAAAAGTTCGTCTAACATGTTAGGGCCGCAAGGTTTCCTTTGCGCGCAGATATAGAGCCCCCCTTCTGATGGCACAATGACTCGCAACCTATACACATACAGACAGAGGCCACACTATACCCAAAACGGTTCAGCCCCTCGCCCTTTCGGGTAACCTCTAACAAGCTAGAAAAGGGCTTCATACTGAGCTAAAGCCAGAGCCATTATAGCCCTCATGGTTGCACTGTTGTCCCGGTGATCACTTACAGACAAGATCTCATATAGTTATTTGTCATCATTTAACGTTCATTGCATAGCTATTAATCATCTTACAAGATCATGGATTATATCAAGCACTAGCACATCTACACCAAATGCATATCAAGTAGGTAACAAGGAATCCAAGTAACAATCATCTATGATTTTGCTAAGGTCGACAAGGTGATAGCATGCATATGATATATATGTGTAGTTATAAGTGAATAGGTAACAAGGATGATCCCAAGTTATACTTGCCTTGATCAAAGCTCTCCTGAGCCTGCTGGTCTTCAAAAGATTGACCTTGATCACCAACGTATCTCTCACCGTCTATATTTGATCATCAATCAACAACACGCAATCCGATGTAGACAATCATACACGAAGCAAACAAGCTATAATTAGAACAATTCACTAAACAGTGGTAAAACAAATATAAAAGTTTATGAAAATATTCTACGCAGCGCTACGATCATACAAACATAAAGTTCACGAAAATCGGAATTAAAACGGAGAAGTTATGCATTTTCCAAGATTTCCTATAGAGAAATAATTAATTAAATAGTACCAGGAAATTAAAAAGTTTCAAAACAGTAAACTAATACTTGTAACATGTAGAGCTCGTGAATACGAATCTAACGAAATTTGAATGGACAAAAACGGAGTTAAAATGAATATTTTATGAGCAAAATAAAATCAGTGGCAATTCTGTAATTATTGGAAAGCGCATTTTGCTCAAACCGACCAGGTTTACGTTTTTGGAATTGGAATACGGGTTTCTGCTCAGGGCGCCAGGGACCGCGGAGTAATTACTAAAATACTTCAGGGACTCTTTATGAAGATTTCGAGGCGAAAAGGTATCTTCTAATCTTGACCGTCCGCGATCGATCAGACGGCCGAGATTTCTCCCAGTGACCACTGTTGACGGTCCTTAAGTATCAAATTTAATTATCAAATAAATAAAGAAAAGGATCCAAATGAAATAAAGATCTAGACTTAGGGTTTTATCTGACAGAATTCCACGAGTTTTGGTGTTTGTCTATTTCTGTAGGGGCTTATCAGGAAATACGGAAGAAAGGCCCACACGTCGGGATTACGTAAAGATATTAACGTGCTGCGCAATTATCTTACATCTAGAAGACTCCAGAAGCCACGAGACCGAAGCGGAGGCGAAACGGGGCCAGAGGCAGGGCGCCGCCCCCTCCAGGAGTCCAATCAGGACTCTGCTTCGCGGGAGATCTCCACCGACCTAAAGGATGAATCTAAACCAAACAATCTATGTCGGTTTGATCCAAGGGCCCATATTCACTTGAAGGGACTATAAAACCAGACCCCCTGGTCCCTGGAGGAGAGAGCCTCTCAACCCTAATTCATTATTCTTTAAGAGAGAAGAAGCCTCTGATCAAGATTAGAGCCACCACATCAATTAGATATCTAGATTAGCATAGCTACATAGGATTAGAACTAGAAGGATTGGTTTCCGGATCTGTCAGGAGGATTCTTGGTAATTCTCTAATTGTGCTTCTAATTGCTTTCTAATTATCTTTGTTCTTCAATATTATGAATATGACTTTGTTCTACTTCAATATATTGCTTATGACTTTGCTCTACTTGCTTATATTCAAGATTATATTGTTCTTAGTTTATCATAGTTATGTACTTGGCTTAGTTAGATTTGATCTATATACATGCTTAGGATCGTATAGCGTTTATCCATCGGATCCATGGGTAAATGATAGATATTGTGTAGGCGTGGTGCTTATACCGTATTTATCTGCGATTGTACCCAATATGCCAGATCGTGGGGTGGTTCGTGATAGTGACAGCTTCATTGATTCTTATATAGTCCCCCTCTCATGTATTGGGCTGGCAGAGCAACATTATTACAGGGGAGTGATTGCTATGTTTCTCATATTCCTTGCTAATATCACTATGCATGGGCATAGTCTTGTCTCGCAATGATTGCTAAGTATGCTTGCACTAACTATGATAATGCTAGACTATATAGTTGAGAATAACTTAGGGAATATTCTTGTAGTTCGTTCTAATACCATGCTAATGACTTTCTAGAGTATCTAATTGAGGTGCTTATCATATTTATTATGTGGCTAGATCAGATTAGTTATCCTTGTCACTATTATTATTTCATATATCTTTTATGTGACACTTATCCCTGTATGAAGAGTTAGATATAATGTTCTCAATTATACATGCAATGATAGATGCTCAATCTCATATTCTATTCTGTAATCAATAGTGATGATTGCTAATCCCTTCCCAGTGGTAAAAATATAAATAACGATACGTGGAATACTTCCCGGTTAAAATGCTGCATCGGTATTAATCTGTGCGCTTGCAGATCCCATTCATTATTTATTTAGAAGAGCAATTGCATATTTCAATACCGCGTCTCTTATATCATGCTGGGGATGACAACTTGGCTTAAGTGGTGTAAGGGATAGGTTTGGCATTTTTGGCACCGTTACTAGATTTAGAGAACTTAGTCTACTTTTGGTAATGATGTTAAGAATACCCAACAAGCATTTTTGGCGCCGTTGCCGGGGAAAGTTGATTACTAATCAGGAGTGGAATAAAAGATTTTGAGTTATCATTCGCATCACTAATATGATTGAGCTTATCTATTCTCTCATACAGTTTTACCCCAATATTTTTCTATTTTATCTTATGCAGGGGAATGTATGAAAAGAAGACATCTTCCAGGAAATTTTGTTGACAATCCCGAAGCATTATTCAAGAAGACGAGAGCCAAGCTAAAGAAATCATCAACACTTCAGCAAGAAGCTTCATCCAATCAAGAAGATCACCGGAACTTGTCTTCAGAGTTCGAAGCCATGGCGAACAAATCAATCCGCGAGTTCTCAGCTCCCACTACGGACAACATCTGCACTGGACCTGCTGCAGAGATCGATGGCAACTTTGAGATCAAGCCTGGACTTATCAACATGGTGCAATCCAACCAGTTCTGTGGGAAGGCACACGAAGATGCTAGTGCTCATTTACAACACTTCCTGGAGATTTGCAACACATTCACCATACAAGGAGTTTCCAAAGATGCTATACTACTTCGCCTCTACCCATTCTCACTGTTAGGAAGAGCGAAGCAGTGGTTCTACGCTACAAAGGAGAAGAATACTACGTGGGCACTCTGCTCAACAAACTTCCTGGCAAAGTTCTTTCCCATGGGCAAGACCAATGCTCTCCGTGGGAAGATTACAAGTTTTCAGCAACAAAATGATGAATCTGTTCCAGAAGCATGGGAGCGCTTTCAAGACTACATCCTAGAATGTCCCCATCATGGAATGGAGAGTTGGCTACTGATGCAGACATTCTATCATGGGCTCAGCAGCAGTGCCCGAGAGACCATGGATGCTGCAGCTGGAGGAGCATTCTTATCACTTACTATACCACAAGCCACAGCTCTTGTGGAGAAGATGGCGTCCAATCAAAGCTGGAATGAAGAGAGGACCCAGACACGCAAGAGAGGTGGAGGTATGCATTAGCTGAAAGAGGTAGACATGCTGTCTGCAAAGCTAGACCTGCTCATGAAGAAGCTCGATGATAGAGCTGGAGATAAGAAAGAAGTTATGCACATCTACGACTCTCACATGACTTGTGAGGAGTGTGGAGACACTGGACACTCAGGCAACCACTGCCCTGAGATACTTGAGGATGTGAACTACATCAACAATAACAACAACAACTACTGCAACCGTCCTCAACAAAATCAAGGTTGGAATCAACAGAGGCCTAACTACTCAGGTAATTATCAAGGTAACAATCCCTACAACAATAATAATAATTTTCCACCTCTGAGAGAGTTAGTGTCTAATCAAGGAAAGCTAATGGATAACCTATCTAAGAAATTGGCATCTAATGATAAAATGCTAGAAAATATAAATAATAGAATGGATAATTTCTCTACTGCCATCAAGAATCAAATTAGCTTTAATAAAATGATTGAATCTCAGTTAAATCAAATAGCTGCTGCTGTTCCTACTACTAACCCCGGTATACCATCACAACCGGAAGGATTAGAATCTGCAAATCTTGTAGACATGTTTGATGCAGGTAATTGGAGTAACCCCGTCACTGAATTCTCTACTGACCGTCTGCCGATCAAGAGAGGCGATCTAGGACGCCCCGTCATCCCGATCTCCATCGGCATGGTGGATGTCCCAGAAGCACTCTGCGACTTTGGCTCCAGTGTCAACATTATACCCAGGGTACTCTATGAAAAATTCTTTACATATCCTTTATTAGAGACAACCATGTGTTTGCAGTTTGCAGATCAGACGATAACTTTTACAAAAGGAATAGTGAGAAACCTTTGTGTCCGAGTTGGTACCTTATATGCCCCAGCAGACTTCGTAGTAGTAGAGACCGGAAATGATGAGAGGGCACCTATCATCTTAGGGAGGCCATTCTTGAACACCACGGGAGCTATCATCTACGCCAGTGCTGCCAAGATCAGTTTCTACGTCAAAGGAAAGAAGGAGACATTTTTCTTCAAGAACAAGACTACACAAATTCCAAATCAATCCAGACGTGAATCAAGGAAGAGGACCAACAGGAGGAACAGGAACAAGCAAGTGTGGACCGAGTCAGCTAAGATGGTCACTGTAGTTCATGGAGGCCAAGATCACCAACTTAAGTCACCGTTTTTAACCAAGAAGGACGACCCAGGAATGCCAAGCATTTACTGCTCCATACATGGATATAGCTTCTACAAGACGATTTGCGACACCGGATCGGGCGTCAACATAATGGCCGCAGTCACCTATCGGCTCTTGTTCAGGACCATGCCACTAAGACCAACATACATTCAGCTCCAGATGGTAGATCAGACATTTCGAGAAGTCAAAGGAACAGTAACCGATGTCCCAGTCAAAATAGACGATCACTTTGTTTACACAGACTTTCAAGTTGTTGACATGGGAGAAGACGAGTATGATCCACCTATCATCCTTGGAAGACTGTTCCTCAGCACCGTTAAAGCAATTATCTACATTGGAACCGGAGTAGTCCATATGCACTTCCCCTCAGAGAAGGTACGCCGTTACTTTATTGACCCTGACTATACCGTTGAAGAATCTAAGCAGGTCAGAAAAAGACGCAACCGCAACCAGAGGAGGCAGATCATCAGGGACGGATGGGCAGACTATGAAGGAGAAGTTGTAAGGTCAGAAGACATAGAGTTTAAACAGAATTATCTAGAGGAGATTGAAGCACCGAGTCAGGTATGGAAAATGAAGATAACTATACATGAAGAGGAGACGCTGCCGGAAGTACCGACTACGCCACCCAACGAACCTCAGGACGATTAAAGAAATTGGAGAGTCCCGTTCGGAGGACTTAAAAGCACCGAACGCCTTGCCAAGAGGTAAACTTGGTAGTTATCCTTTCCCTTTCAGTTATTTCAAATAGTTTGCTTAGTTAATTATGTTCATGCTATCTTAAAAAAAAAATAAAAATATGAAAAACAGTAAGCCCCATGTGAGTATGCGAGTGGCATAAAACCCATAAGTACATTCACTGTGGTGGCATAAAAATAAAAATAAATATTTTTCTGCTTTATAAAATGAAAATATAAAAACATGAAGTAATAATTATTAAGGAGTCTCAACATGATAAAGGCTAAATATTTATGCTAACACTTAATCAGTTCCACAAGCTTTGTTGTCTATTTGAGCTCCACAGAATTTAAGAACCAAGAAGACTAGCAGACGGAGGACATTCTAATCGCTGTCAGAATGCTGCTGACTTTCAAATACACCTCTGCCGCCTGCTAGCTACATCAAGAGAAATTACGTCAAAATTCAGCTTGGGAGAGAGCACCCCCATTTATCACGATAAGTATTTCTATCTATCTATCTTTATACTTATATTATTTTGGAATATTAAAATACATAAACTATGAAAAAAACCAAATAAAGATTTTATGCTTATATATATATCTTTTGCTTAGTGTGTTTAATAAATAAATAAAGTGGCTATGCTAATCTGTATCTAAATAAAACTTAAGCATAGATATGATGAATAGTTGCTCTGCCTAATTTGCACATTTTATGTTCTCTCTCAAGTTTAGATATAACTGTTATAATTTAAAGCTTGCTCTAGACCTAAACTTGTGGGATGAAAACTTGATCTGAAGTCTAAGTTGTTAACGGATACGATATGGGAAGGTTGAGCTGCTGTTTATCTGTTCCTAGAGATGCTAGAATTCTGGAGAATTTTATCTTTGAAAATCTTTAAAATATTGCATGATGAGTTCCTGTATGATGAGAGTTTAAATTCCTACCACAGCCATATATACATGCTTGCTAGACTTTGAGCCACACATTTACTATTTACTGCTTATGAGCATTGAGTGTAGTCAAGGTGTGTAGACCCTTAGGAGCTTGTCATGTGGTTAAATCAAGATTCCACTTGCACGTTCACTCATATATGCTACTTCTACTCCGAAAGTACCATCCACATATATCCACCCATTCCATCTCCAGAATCACCTAAAAATATTCTACTCCTAATCCGGGAGAGAATAACCAAAAATATTTTTGTTTTCCCCTTGTGAAATAAATGCTCAAGTTATCTTGTTACTACCACTTGCTATATTATCTCATGAGATGAGTGCTCTAAAAAAAAAAGAAGAAGAGAAATACGAGGAAATAAAAAGGAGCAAGTGCTCGGAACCTCGAAAGAAAAGAAAAAGTGAGACGAGAGGTAAAAATGGACAAGTGTCCGACAGTAGAATTAGGGGTGCAAGATACCCACCTGAAAAAAAAGAGAAGAGCATCTCATTCTCCTCATAAATTCAAAAAGCAAGGAAGGTATGTATCCCCTCAAAGAGCAAAGTAGAATTAAAATTCCACCACCATTGTTTTCACCATTGTTATCACCATTACCACCATACACCATTCATTCGCCACACATGCACATCTTGATTTGGCTTATTGATTTGTTTCTTTGGATCCATGGTTTGACTATGCAATAAATGTCTTGTAAGTATGTATACTTTATCTCCCACCTATGAGCTCCAGATATTAAAGCCTTATTAGAGTAGGGTGAGAGAGAAGGCAATGTCACTTTGCCTCATACCACAAATACTACATATATTGAGAGAAGGCATATACCATCACTGCCTTGGTAAGGATCCAAAAATACCACAAAAGAGAGACCTGAGAGAATCATACAAGGAATCTCTGAGTTTTATTTGAAAATCTGCAAAAACCCCAGAGCTATAGCTGATCAAGAATAAGAGACATGGCACTTGGCTAGACTGTTCTATCTTTTAACCACTCAAGACAGAAGTGACGGTTACAAGTCCCATGGTGGAAGGTAAAGTAAGTAAGTTTTAAGTCTTGACAGTTTACTCTAACTCAGAGATGAGATCTTATTTAAAAGCATGTGTACCGTCAATTTTCAAAGATATTGCATCAACTTCTGATCCATAGCTAAGTCTATCCTTGCTCAGGGATGAGCAAGAGGTAAGCTTGGGGGAGTTTGTTGACGGTCCTTAAGTATCAAATTTAATTATCAAATAAATAAAGAAAAGGATCCAAATGAAATAAAGATCTAGACTTAGGGTTTTATCTGACAGAATTCCACGAGTTTTGGTGTTTGTCTATTTCTGCAGGGGGTTATCAGGAAATACGGAAGAAAGGCCCACATGTCGGGATTACGTAAAGATATTAACATGCCGCACAATTATCTTACATCTAGAAGACTCCAGAAGCCACGAGACCGAAGCGGAGGCGAAACGGGGCCAGAGGCAGGGCGCCCGCCCCCTCCAGGAGTCCAATCAGGACTCTACTTCGCGGGAGATGTCCACCGACCTAAAGGATGAATCTAAACCATACAATCTATGTCGGTTTGATCCAAGGGCCCATATTCACTTGAAGGGACTATAAAACCAGACCCCCTGGCCCCTGGAGGAGAGAGCCTCTCAACCCTAATTCATTGTTCTTCAAGGGAGAAGAAGCCTCTGATCAAGATTAGAGCCACCACATCAATTAGATATCTAGATTAGCATAGCTACATAGGATTAGAACTAGAAGGAGTCAATCTTCGATTGGTTTCCGGATCTGTCAGGTGGATTCTTGGTAATTCTCTAATTGTGCTTCTAATTGCTTTCTAATTATCTTTGTTCTTCAATATTATGAATATGACTTTGTTCTACTTCAATATATTGCTTATGACTTTGCTCTACTTGCTTATATTCAAGATTATATTGTTCTTAGTTTATCATAGTTATGTACTTGGCTTAGTTAGATTTGATCTATATACATGCTTAGGATCGTATAGCGTTTATCCATCGGATCCATGGGTAAATGATAGATATTGTGTAGGCGTGGTGCTTATACCGTATTTATCTGCGATTGTACCCAATATGCCAGATTGTGGGGTGGTTCGTGATAGTGACAGCTTCATTGATTCTTATATAGTCCCCCTCTCGTGTATTTGGCTGGCAGAGCAACATTATTACAGGGGAGTGATTGCTATGTTTCTCATATTCCTTGCTAATATCACTATGCATGGGCGTAGTCTTGTCTCGCAATGATTGCTAAGTATGCTTGCACTAACTATGATAATGCTAGACTATATAGTTGAGAATAACTTAGGGAATATTCTTGTAGTTCGTTCTAATACCATGCTAATGACTTTCTAGAGTATCTAATTGAGGTGCTTATCATATTTATTATGTGGCTAGATCAGATTAGTTACCCTTGTCACTATTATTATTTCATATATCTTTTATGTGATACTTATCCCTGTATGAAGAGTTAGATATAATGTTCTCAATTATACATGCAATGATAGATGCTCAATCTCATATTCTATTCTGTAATCAATAGTGATGATTGCTAATCCCTTCCCAGTGGTAAAAATATAAATAACGATACCTGGAATACTTCCCGGTTAAAATGCTGCATTGGTATTAATATGTGCGCTTGCAGATCCCATTCATTATTTATTTAGATGAGCAATTGCATATTTCAAAACCGCGTCTCTTATATCATGCTGGGGATGACAACTTGGCTTAAGTGGTGTAAGGGATAGGTTTGGCATTTTTGGCACCGTTACTAGATTTAGAGAACTTAGTCTACTTTTGGTAATGATGTTAAGAATACCCAACAACCACTTCGGCTGGCTGACCTCCTCCGTGAGCTCCGGCGCGGCCAGCCACCATGCCCGCCGTCGTGAGCTCACCGGAGACGCTCCACCACGAGATTCTAGCCGTCAAACTCTGAACCAAACACATGGGTAGAAAGAGGAGAAGGAGGCGAGCTCACCTAGGGGTCTCTCTTGGGCCGAGAACGAGCGGAGAGATCGGGTCGCGGAGGAGGTTTTCGGCGAGATCCAAAACTCGATGAACGTGACGGCTAGGGCTCCCAGGATGCGGAAAACGACAAAGGGAGGTCGCGGGGAGGTCCTTGAGCCTTTATAGGAGCTTGGTGCACAAGATAGCAAGGAGATCCCAAGGTTTCGGGATCGGCTCGGTGCTGGAGGGGAAAGGATCTTGGTCGGATACGCGGGGAAGAAGAATAGGAAACTGCGCTGCGGGGTCGGCTGTCAGTGAAAGAAAAAGCGGGGCCTGTTCGTCATCCAAACAGAGAGAGGGGAGAGAAGGCGCGGGGGCTCTCTGCTGTGCTGGGCCGATTGCTCTGGTCTAGGCCGCGGCGTGAAGAAGGGAAGGGGAGAGGGAGGGCGCGGCTTGGGCCGAGGCCAAGAGAGAAGGAATGGGGAGGGAGGATAGGGCCTTCGGGCCAAAAGTAGAAGGAGTTTTTTTCTTTTCTGTTCTTTTGTTTCTTTTTTGTTTCTTTTTATTTCAAAGTCCTTTCAGAACAGTTTAAAATAAATCTAAAAACATTTTGACTTTGATCAAAACCACACATGGAATAAAACATATGCTCCAATATGAATGCACCACCAAGTTGCTAAGCCTAGAATAAATTTTAACTTAATGAAGAATATTATTTCTCTATATTTCATGAACACAAAAATACAAAATTAAATCTTTTTCACCTATTTCAAAAAGAACAGATTTTTTTAGGGTGTTACAAATCTACCCCCCTTAAAAGAATCTCGTCCTCGAGATTGAGCAGGGCATATACAACAACTGTGGATATGACTCTCTCAAATCATCATCTCTTTCCCAAGTTGCTTCTGCCTCTAAAAACCGATTCCATTGCACTAGCAAATTCATGTCTCTAGTCAAGTAACATACCTGGTAACTTATCTGAAAATTTATTCCCTACATAGTCCTGAAGATCAACACCATCATCCAGCTGATTCACTGTACCTATGGGTGGAGCCTGCACTACTACATCCACACTGATTCTCTCTCCCTTGGGTGTTGTCACAACTACTATTTTCTCTTTGCACTTAATTTCTGTAGCATATTTCTTCATCCAATCCAATCCAATCCCAATATCACATCTATGCCTGAGGTTCTCATAACCATGGGACTAACCGGGAAATCTACCCGCTTAAAGAAAGACTTGCTGAGGGGCAACAATATGAAACTGGTATAGTCCCTCCCGGTGAGTTTACTAGCATATGGGTTTTCATGGCAACTAGTGGAATGCTATGAATTCTAACAAATGCTTGTGATATGAATGTATGCGAAGCTCCAGAATCAAATAAAACTGTAGCGGGAATAGAGTTGATACAGAACATACCCATCATAATCTCCGGTCCCTCTTGTACTGTCTCTGCAGCCACATGGTTCACCTTTGCTCCATGAGAATTAGACTTTTGATTGTTGTTCTACTGGTTGAACCTCTCCGGATAATTATATGACATATGACCTTCTTTCCCACAGCGAAAACACTAGTAGGGGTACTGGGAGCACTTCTCTTCATAGAGGTGGCATTTGAATCTCCCGAGTGGGAAGTCTGCTGTCCACTCTGTTGTTGGTTAGGATTACGCTGAGATTGTTGGTTGCGATTCTTTGGCTAAGCGGTTATCAAGTGCCACTAGGTGTCATTGTTCATGTGCATGCATTTAGAACCTAGTGAGCTAACTTAACTCCTTCAAAGAAATTGATTGTGAAAATGCTAACACACGTGCACTTGTTGGTACACACGTAGTGGTGTTGGCACACTTTGAGAAGGAGGTGGAGCTTCAAGGGTAGAGAGAGGATGGGTTCCTCTCTCCCTCCCGCCTCGTAAGCTTGGTGGGATTCGGCGCTATTCGAGAAAATGAAGTGCATATTTTCTATTGCACCGGTGGGAAATTTGGAGAAGTCACGGGAGTGTTTCTCGCTGAGAAAACACTCACCGAACGCTGGCTTCTGGAGCACCAGATGCTGCGTCTGAGCGTCCGGTGTAGACAGTGCCTGGCCCAGCTAGGGTAAGGCACCGGACGATAGGCACCGGACGCAGGCCTGTGCGTACGGTGGTTAGCGTCCGGTGTGTGGGCGTTTTGCGACCCTCTCTGCGCATGGGTCCAGTGAGCACCGGACGCTACCGATGCTTAGCGTCCGGTGACCCGTAGGTTTGCGAAACTCTCTGCGCATGAGTCCGGTGTGCACCGGACGCGTCCGGTGCTATCTTGCTCAGCGTCCGGTGCTCTGCAGGTTACCGTTAGATTCTGACACGCAGCTGACGTTGGAGCACCGGACGCAGGTGTTGAGCGTCCGGTGCCCCTTTAAGAGCGTCCGGTGACCCCGAGTGTTGCCCAGTGAAAGAGCCAACGGCTCTATTTGTTTGAGGGGCTATAAATACGTGTTTGGCCGGCTTGGGGCTCACTCTCTTGGCATTCTAACATACTTGACATCCTTGTGAGCCTAAGCAAACACCTCCCACTCATCTCCTTCATAGATTAAACATCTTTGTGAGATTGGGAGTGATTCCAAGTGCATTTGCTTGAGTGATTGCATCTAGTGGCACTTGGGGATTGTTCTAGCTGCGGTTTTCTTGTTACTCTTGGTGGTTGCCGCCACCTAGACGGCTTGGAGCAGCGGAGGAGGATTGGCATGAGTTGGTGATTGTTCGTGGCCATCTCCCGGTGGTTGTGAGGGTCTTGTACCTTCCCCGGCGGAGAGCCAAAAGGTAACTCTAGTAAAGTGCTCGTGTCATTGAGCTACCTCACTTGTGGGTAGGTTCTTGTGGTGTCCTAGTGAGGACGGGGTTCGTGCTACACCTCTTAGCCACCAAACCACCAAGTGTTGGTCGACACAACGGGGACGTAGCGTGCCGGCAAGCACGTGAACCTCGGGAGAAAAATTGTTTGTCTCCATTGTGTTTATTCATTGGATTTCTCCCGGTGATTGGACTTCATATTATTGATTGGTTCATCCCCTCTACACGGCGGTATAAAGATCAAACCATGTCTTTTACATTCCCACAAACTAGAGTAGCTTTCTTACTTGTATAGAAACTTTAGGTAGCTTTCTAGTGTAAGTAGTGACCTAGCTCTTGTGTGCCTAGTGATTATATTAACTAGAATTGTTGGATAGGTGGCTTGCAAACACCCCATTAGAGCTAGAGCAAAAAAGCTTCGCTTTGTTATTTACTAACCTCTTGCTCTAGTGAGTTTGTAGAATTTTTAAATTGGCTATTCACCCCCCCTAGCCATATTAGGACCTTTCAAGTGGTATCGGAGCCGTGGTCACCGTTTGTGAAGGCTTAACAACCTCGGTGCTCAAATTATGGCTCAAATAGTGTTCAACCATGTTGGGGGCAAACCACCGTTCTTTGATGGCACAAGTTCCTTTGACTATTGGAAGAGAAAAATGAAGATGTACCTTGGATCAATAAATGATAGAGTGTGGGAAGTCACCGAAAATGACTTTGTAATTCTTGATCCGGCTAACCCCACCGATAATGAGAGAGCAAACAAGCAATGCAATACTATGGCTCTCAACACGATCTATAATGGCATTGATTCAAAGGTATTTGAGCAAGTCAAAGATCTTGAGAAGGCAAGTGAAGTGTGGACAAGATTAGAAGAAACATATGAGGGCACTACAACGGTAAAAAGTGCCAAGTTGTACATGCTCAAGGACAAGCTATCCAACTTCAAGATGAAGGATGATGAGTCAATTCCGGAGATGTTCTATAGGCTCCAAGTCATCATCAATGATCTCAAGGGCCTTGGTGAGAAAGTAAAGGATGAGGACTTCATTCATAAGTTCTTGATGTGCTTGCCCAAGAGGTTCAAGACATTGAGAACCATCATATTTAGAGGAGGATTGACGGGTGTATCTCCCAATGAGGTACTTGGAGATGTCATGACCGAAGATCAATATAATGACAATGATGATGATGAGGTCATGAAGAAGGATGATGATGATAAGAAGAAGAAGAGTGTAGCATTCAAAGCTAGCTCTTCATCCAAGAGCAAGAACAAGGGCAAGGCCAAGAAAGAAGAATCAAGTGATGAGGAGTGCTCCAATGATGATAGTGATGATGAAGCACTAGCACTCTTTGTCCGCAAGTTTGGCAAAATGATGAAGAAGAAGGGCTACCATACAATAAAGAGAAGGGACAACTCCAAGAACAAGGAGTATGTGAGGCTATGCTACAAGTGCAAGAGCCCCGATCATATTGTGGCGGATTGTCCATACAATAGTGATCGTGATGAGCATGAGAAGAAGAACAAGAAGGAGAAGAAAGAAAAGAAAGAGAAGAAGATGGTCTTCAAGAAGAAGAAGAAGGGTGGATCCTATGTTGTGACATGGGATAGTGATGCTTCTTCGGATGATGATTCTAGTGATGATGACAAGGCATCCAAGAAGAAGGCGCTTGCAAGCATTGCTATCAACAAGCCATCACTCTTTGACACTCCTTCATGCTTCATGGCCAAGGGCCACAAGGTACAATATGATGAGAGTGAAAGTGAAAGCGAACATGAACATGATAGTGATAGTGATGATGAAAATGAATTCACTAATGCACAACTCATGGACATGCTAGAACAAGCCGATTCACTTACTCAATCTAAAAACAAGAAGTGCAAAGAATTGGCCAAGAAGTTAAAAGCTCTTGAGCAATCCTTTGATGAGCTCAATGCTAATCATGAGAGGCTAGTGGATGCCCATGAGAAGCTTGGCAAGACTCACACCAAGCTTGAGAAAGCTCACTCCTTGTTGTTAGAAGAGAACAAGGAAAAGGTTGTTGTATCATGTGATGTGGGCACAACATGTGACTTAATTAAAGAATCACCCAACCCACCTATTGTTGTTGCCACTAACTCTTCTTGTAGGTCTTCATCCACCACCACCAACTCTACCTCTACTTCTAGTGTTAGTGTCACTTGTGATACATCACTAAAGGTTGAGAATGAGACTCTCAAGAGAGAGGTGGATGAGCTCACTCACGCCCTAGGCAAGGCCTATGGTGGTGAGGCCCGCTTGCTAAAGTGCTTGGGTAGCCAAAGGTTTTCTCTCAATAAAGAGGGCTTAGGCTATACCCCCAAGAAGGGCAAGAAAGCATTTGCAACTCACAAGCCTAGATTTGTGAAGAGCAATGGTCGGTACTGCAATAGATGCAAGCAAGTTGGGCACCTAGAGCTTAATTGCAACAAAATGAACAAGAACAAGAAAATTGCTAATGTACCTTACATTCCTTTTGATTCTTGTTATGTGCTTACCAAGGGTGAGAAGGGTGTGCATTCTAAGTTTGTTGGTACACCAATTGTGGGTCCAAAGAAGAAGGCCATTTGGGTACCAAAAAGCTTAGTCACTAACCTCCAAGGACCCAAACAAGTATGGCGGACGAATCTTGATTTGTTTTGTAGGTAAACTATAAAGCCGGAGGAAGGCATTGGGTGCTTGATAGTGGGTGCACACAACACATGACCGGTGATTCAAGAATGTTCAATTCAATCAATCCAAATGATGACAATGGTGTTGATAGTATCACATTTGGTGACAATGGCAAAGGCAAGGTCAAAGGGCTTGGTAAAATTGCTATATCCAATGACTTGAGCATTTCCAATGTGCTACTAGTAGAGAGCTTGAACTTCAATTTGCTATCCGTAGCTCAACTTTGTGATCTTGGTTTCAAATGCATATTTAGAGTTGATGATGTAGAGATCATAAGTGTAGATGGCTCAAACTTGATATTCAAAGGCTTTAGATATGAGAATCTATACTTGGTTGATTTCAATGCTAGTGAAGCTCAATTATCAACATGCTTGCTCACTAAATCTAGCATGGGTTGGTTATGGCATAGAAGGCTTGGTCATGTTGGAATGAAACAATTAAACAAGTTAGTCAAACATGATCTTGTTAGAGGCTTGAAAGATGTCACATTTGAGAAAGACAAGCTATGTAGTGCATGTCAAGCCGGAAAACAAGTTGGCAACACTCATCCAAAGAAGAGCATCATGAGTACATGCAAGGCATTTGAGTTGTTGCACATGGACTTATTTGGACCAACCACATACACAAGCATTGGTGGAAACAAATATGGATTTGTGATAGTGGATGATTTCACAAGATACACATGGGTATTCTTTCTTAGTGACAAGAGTGATGCTTTGGAAACCTTCAAATCATTTGTCAAGAGAGTACACAATGAGTTTGAAACAACCATCAAGAAAGTAAGAAGTGACAATGGAAGTGAATTCAAGAATACAAGAGTTGATGAGCTTTGTGATGAATTTGGCATTAGGCATCAATTCTCGGCCAAGTACACTCCACAATCAAATGGTCTTGTTGAGAGGAAGAATAGAACCTTGATTGACATAGCAAGATCAATGTTGAGTGAGTACAATGTGAGTCATTCTTTTTGGGCCGAAGCAATCAACATGGCTTGCTACTATAGCAACCGACTCTATTGTCACCCAATGATGGAGAAGACTCCATATGAGCTTTTGAATGGAAGAAAGCCCAACATTGCATACTTTTGGGTTTTTGGTTGCAAATGCTATATATTGAAGAAAGGCACTAGATTGAGCAAATTTGAAAAGAAATGTGATGAAGGTTTCTTGCTTGGTTACTCCACTACTAGCAAAGCTTATAGAGTTTGGAATTTGGCTAGTGGTACTCTTGAGGAGGTGCATGATGTTGAATTTGATGAAACCAATGGGTCTCAAGAGGAAGATGAAAATCTAGATGATGTGAGAGGCACTCAATTGGCCGATGCAATGAAAAATATGGATATTGGTGATTTAAGGCCTAGAGAGGTGATTGATGTTGAAGATGACAAAGATCAAGTGCTTCCTACCTCTAATGTGCAAGCTAGTGGTTCTCATGATCAAAATCAAGCTAGTACAAGTGGTACACAAGTGCAAGATCAACAAGCTAGTACATCATCTCATGATCAACCAAGTGCAAGCAATCAAGTGCTAATACTCCAACCAACAAATATTGCAAGAGATCATCCATTGGATCATATCATAGGTGACATTCAAAGAGGAGTGCAAACTAGATCAAGATTAGCATCATTTTGTGAGCATTTATCCTTTGTGTCTCACATTGAGCCAAAGAAGATTGATGAAGCATTGAGAGATGTTGATTGGGTTAATGCTATGCATGAAGAGCTTAACAATTTCAAGAGAAATCAAGTATGGGAATTAGTTGAGAGGCCTAGTGATCATAATGTCATTGGCACTAGATGGGTCTTTCGCAACAAACAAGATCAAGATGGGATAGTTGTAAGAAACAAAGCAAGATTGGTAGCACAAGGCTATACTCAAGTTGAAGGTCTTGACTTTGGTGAAACATATGCCCCGGTTGCAAGATTGGAAGCAATTAGGATCTTGTTAGCCTATGCTTGTGCTCATAACATCAAGCTATACCAAATGGATGTGAAAAGTGCATTTCTAAATGGATATATCAATGAAGAAGTTTATGTTGAGCAACCTCCCGGTTTTGAAGATGACAAGAAACCCAACCATGTTTACAAGCTAAGAAAGGCATTGTATGGTTTGAAGCAAGCACCTAGAGCATGGTATGAGAGATTTCTTACTCTCTGAAGGTTTCAAGATGGGCAAGGTTGACACCACTCTCTTCACCAAGAAGATTGGCAAAGACTTGTTTGTGTTGCAAATCTATGTTGATGATATCATATTTGGATCAACCAATCAAGAATTTTGTGAAACGTTTGGCAACATGATGGCTAATGAATTTGAGATGTCAATGATTGGAGAGCTTAGTTACTTCCTTGGTCTTCAAATCAAGCAATTGAAGAATGGCACATTTGTGAGTCAAGGCAAGTACATAAAAGACATGCTCAAAAAGTTTGATATGGATGATGCAAAATCAATTAGCACTCCAATGGGAACAAATGGAAGCCTAGATAGTGATACAAGTGGAAATATAGTGGATCAAAAGTTGTATCGGTCTATGATTGGAAGCCTACTCTATGTGACCGCATCAAGACCGCATGTCATGTTTAGTGTATGCATGTGTGCAAGATTCCAAGCCTCACCAAGAGAAAGTCATTTGAAAGCAACAAAGAGAATATTGAGGTACTTGAAGCATACACAAAATGTTGGTTTGTGGTATCCCAAAGGTGCAAAGTTTGAACTTGTTGGATATTCAGATTCGGACTATGCGGGATGCAAAGTTGAGAGAAGAAGCACATCGGACACATGTCAATTATTGGGTAGATCACTTGTCTCATGGTCATCCAAGAAGCAAAATAGTGTTGCACTATCAACCGCCGAAGCGGAGTACATTGCGGCCGGTAGTTGTTGTGCACAAATCCTATGGATGAAGGCAACATTGAAGGATTTTGGAATCAATTTCAAAGAAGTGCCATTGCTATGTGACAATGAAAGTGCCGTGAAGCTCACCAACAATCCGGTTCAACACTCAAGAACAAAGCATATAGATGTCCGCCATCATTTCATAAGAGATCACCAACAAAAAGGGGACATTTGCATTGAAAGTATAGGCACCGATGATCAACTTGCCGATATATTCACCAAGCCACTTGATGAGAAGAGGTTTTGCAAGCTAAGGAATGAATTGAACATACTTGACTTCTCAAATATGTGTTGATGCACCCCCACTATATGACATGCCTCTCCTTCGAGCAAAGCAAGGTAAAATTGTTTGACATGCCATCCATCCTTTGCTAAGGACTTGTTTAGTGCATCTAGTCATTCCTTACATGTCTTAGGCTCATTCATGAAAATCAAAAGAATTGATGCTTGTATGGTACCACTATTGCTTCTATGCTTTACTTGATCTAGTGGTAGCATATGACATGTTTGTGGGCTTGCAATCCTAGTGTTTGATCTAGAATATGAGCTATAAGTGTTTAACTCAACATGGTACAAGATAACCCTTATTTAGAGGTGTGAAGAAGCTTGTCCTTGGATCAAACCGAGTTAAATATCTTAGGCAAGTAATCTAGATTGGACCAATTTGGGAAAATGATCTCACTTCACATGGTTTCACAATAACCTATCTAAAATTTGAGCTCACCTTTTGTGGTCTTTGATGACAAAGGGGGAGAGAATTTCCCAAAGATTTAAGATAGGGGAGTAACATGATAAAAGAAGGAGATCTGATAGGGGAGTAACATGATAAAAGAAGGGGATCAATTAAAACTTTGAAGCACACAAGTAGGGGGAGCAAGCTCATAATCTTGTATGTTGCATTTGAATGTGCATCACATATGTTTGCTTGCATTTGCATTAGTTTTAGACGTTTTCTCTCCGATGCCTTGCTTGTGTGGTGTATGCTAGTTGTAGGTTTGATTGATGAAATGAAGAACTAGCATGCATAGGTAGTGCAACTAGAATTTTAGTTACTTCACAAGTGGTACTAGAACTTTGTTTATAATGTTGATCTCACGAGGTGTTCTAGTTTTGTGAAAGTCTAGTTACTAATGGTGCTAAGGATGGTGTACATTGGCAACTCCGATTGGTATCACGCTTCAAAGGTCCATTCTTTACACCTTAGCATCATTTGGTAGAAATTGACTCCTATATTTCCTATTCAAGCATATGTGCAAGCTTTCAATCCAAACTCTTAGCACATATGTAGGGGGAGCAATTGCTACCAATTTGGGTTTATGAAACTTGTCCATAACCTTTGCACATGGTAAAATGCTTGGGCAAGCAACATGAATCCAAGAAAATTTTATTGAAAATCTTTGTAAAAAGGGTTGTCATCAATTACCAAAAAGGGGGAGATTGAAAGCCCTAGTTTGGTTTTGGATAATTGATGAAACCCTAGTACTAACCTCTTTACTAAGTGTGTGTAGACTTAATGAGGTTGGTACATGCCAAGTGTTGGAGCAAGTGATGATCATGGTGATGATGGTGTTGACCACAAGATGATCAAGTGCTCAACTTGGAAAAGAAGAAAGAGAAAAACAAAACCCTATGGAGATCAAGGCAAAGGTATTGCTTGGGTTTTGGTTTTGGTGATCAAGACACCATAGAGGGTGTGATCACATTTAGGATAAATAGCCGTACTATAAAGAGGGGAATTCTTTGGCTAAGCGGTTATCAAGTGCCACTAGGTGTCATTTTTCATGTGCATGCATTTAGAACCTAGTGAGCTAACTTAACTCCTTCAAAGAAATTGATTGTGAAAATGCTAACACACGTGCACTTGTTGGTACACACGTTGTGGTGTTTGCACACTTTGAGAAGGAGGTGGAGCTTCAAGGGTAGAGAGAGGATGGGTTCCTCTCTCCCTCCTGCCTCGCAAGCTCGGCGGGATTCGGCGCTTTTCGAGAAAATGAAGTGCATATTTTCTATTGCACCGGTGGGAAATTTGGAGAAGTCGCGGGAGTGTTTCTCGCTGAGAAAACACTCACCGGACGCTGGCTTCTGGAGCACCGGACGCTGCGTCTGAGCGTCCGGTGCAGACAGTGCCTGGCCCAGCTAGGGTAAGGCACCAGACGACAGGCACTGGACGCAGGCCTGTGCGTCCGGTGGTTAGCGTCTGGTGTGCGGGCGTTTTGCGACCCTCTTTGCGCATGGGTCCGGTGAGCACCGGACGCTACCGGTGCTTAGCGTCCGGTGACCCGCAGGTTTGCAGAACTCTCTGCGCATGAGTCCGGTGTGCACCAGACGCGTCCGGTGCTATCTTGCGCAGCGTCCGGTGCTCTGCAGGTTACCGTTAGATTCTAACACGCGTCTGACGTTGGAGCACCGGGCGCAGGTGTTGAGCGTCCGGTGCCCCTTTAAGAGCGTCCGGTGACCCCGAGTTTTGCCCAGTGAAAGAGCCAATGGCTCTATTTGTTTGAGGGGCTATAAATACTTGTTTGGCCGGCTTGGGGCTCACTCTCTTGGCATTCTAACATACTTTACATCCTTGTGAGCCTAAGCAAACACCTCCCACTCATCTCCTTCATAGATTAAACATCTTTGTGAGATTGGGAGGGATTCCAAGTGCATTTGCTTGAGTGATTGCATCTAGTGGCACTTGGGGATCGTTCTAGCTACGGTTTTCTTGTTACTCTTGGTGGTTGCCCCCACCTAGACGGCTTGGAGCAGCGGAGGAGGATTGGCACGAGTTGGTGATTGTTCGTGGCCATCTCCCGGTGGTTGTGAGGGTCTTGTACCTTCCCCGGCGGAGAGCCAAAAGGTAACTCTAGTAAAGTGCTCGTGTCATTGAGCTACCTCACTTGTGGGTAGGTTCTTGTGGTGTCCTAGTGAGGACGAGGTTCGTGCTACACCTCTTAGCCACTGAACCACCAAGTGTTGGTCGACACAACGGGGACGTAGCGTGCCGGCAAGCACGCGAACATCGGGAGAAAAATTGTTTGTCTCCATTGTGTTTATTCATTGGATTTCTCCCGATGATTGGACTTCATATTATTGATTGGTTCATCCCCTCTACACGGCGGTATAAAGATCAAACCATCTCTTTTACATTCCCGCAAACTAGAGTAGCTTTCTTACTTGTATAGAAACTTTAGGTACCTTTCTAGTGTAAGTAGTGACCTAGCTCTTGTGTGCCTAGTGATTATATCAACTAGAATTGTTGGATAGGTGGCTTGCAAACACCCCATTAGAGCTAGAGCAAAAAAGCTTCGCTCTGTTATTTACTAACCTCTTGCTCTAGTGAGTTTGCAGAATTTTTAAATTGGCTATTCACCCCCCTCTAGCCATATTAGGACCTTTCAGCGATCCCATTGACTAACTGGTCCCTGGAACCTCTGTTGATCGCTCTGCTGAGAATTGAAACGTTGGCGGTTATTGCCTCCAGACACTTGTGCTAGCATCATTCTCTTCTTATCCTGACCCTTACGCATATTATCAAGCACGATAGCACGATTCACGAGAGCTTGGAAGGTAGGATAGGTATTTCCAGCCAGTTGCAATCTGAGTTCATAGTAAAGACCTTTCATGAAGAGACGTTGTTTGCCAGCATCTTCTATGACTTCGTTTGGGGCATAGCGAGCCAACTGCTCAAACAGGTCATGATACTTAGCCACAGACATAGAACCCATCCTAAGAGATCTGAATTCTTCCTGCTTGAGCTCCATCATTCCTTCATTGATATGTCGTGCTCTAAAGTCTCTGCAAAATTCTATCCAAGTGACAGGAGGAGCATTGTTGGGACGAGCAGCTTGATACGACTCCCACCATGTCTGAGCTGCACCCTGAAGCTGTCCAGATGCATACAACACCTTCTCCATATCATTGCATTGCGCTATGTTCAGTTGCCTCTCCACAGCACGTAGCCAATCATCCGCCTCCATAGGATCGGCTGAGTGTGTAAACACCGGAGGTCTTCCCTTCATGAACTCGCCACGCTTATCTCTCACATGAACAGGTGGTGGTGGTGGAGGAGGTTGCTGTTGTAGGTGCTACATGAAGACATGCATCATCTCATTCTGGGTTTGCATGAGATCTTTCACAGTAATTGGATCATTGGCACCCATGCCATGGCCTCTGCCTCTGCCTCTTGCTGCCATCTGCATTTCGAGGTATATAAACATATCTCAGTAATATCCAACATGATAAATACAAGAGGTCGTTGAATCTGAATTTTTCTGGGCGACATCCAACATTAGCAGTTCAGAAAGTCAGTCATATATCGAGTTCTGTAATTCAAAACGATACATTCTGCACACCGCTGGAAAGATAAAGAAATTGTCTACAATTTTCATTTAGATCATATTAACATATTCCAACGTTGGTTTAATAAAAAACTGGGTACAACTAAAACTGTCCAGAATTCCAGACTGCACAGAAACTTTAAATTTAAACTGCCATAACTCACAGCTCATAACAGATAATAATGTCATTATTGAGCAACTGGAAAGATATGAAAGTCTACTTGTTCCCAGAAAAAGTTGATGAACTTTGCACGAACAGATTTTGATTTATACCAGAATCATTGCAGACTGCTCCAGAAAACAGCGAAGGACAGAAACAGAATTTTACCCAAACCCAACTATTTAGTTCATTAATCCTTATGCCTTAGGCCTATAGACTAAATGAAATTATAGAGAAAATCCACAAGATCATTACACTCATTACAAAGATCCAAATCAAGCATAAGCATAATAACAAACCAAACCAAGCATCAAAGTTTCACACTTCAAGCATTGACTCAACTTGCGGTACTATCGTTCTCTTCCTATTAAGGGTAAAGATCCTATAACTCCTATTTTAAAGATGCCAGAAGGTGATGAGAAAAGGTTCTAATAGCATATCAAACAAGAAGTGAGGATGAGAACAAGTTTTTTTTAAAATAAGCATCAAGGTGAAGATGAATAGCAATGAAAAGGATATAGTATAGGAGAAAATATCAAAGTTTATAGAACAAGGATTTTATAGCAATTTTAAAACCTTAAGAAGGCCAATTTCTAATTAGGCTTGCGTCCGATAGTCAACAAAGCTTTGATACCAATTTGTCACACCCATATTTTAAGAACAAAATAGGATGCATAAAAGACTCATATGTGCCCCAGAAACAGTCGCACACATAAGTAGACAAATCTCAAATGTACCATTGCAGTGTTTAATACATAGCGGAATATAATATATCACATAGTCTCATACAAAAATGATAGCAGAAAGTAAACAACGCTCTCAACGGAAGCTCCACACAGGGACACTGTTGACTGGTTGACTCCAAACCTAGTACTCATAGCGATAATCCTCATTCCAATCATCATCATTAGCATAACCTAGGGTGTTGGGAAATTGCAAGAGTGAGCACATATCGTACTCAACAAGTATAACCAGGGGTTCATGAGGCTCAAATAGCTGACACTGGTTTGACTGCATTTAACTTTTAATAGTGGATAGCATATTCATAATTAAATAGCAAATGTCAAGGTATCATAAATGATCTATTAATCTCATGATCCAGTGTAAGCATAATTAACCCCATAGCATAAACGATAATCAAATGAACATAACAACTTAACAAGCTCATCATCGTCGCAGCAAGAACCCCCAAGGCTGCTCATAACCGTGAGCACGGCTAGTATACCAGTTTTAACACTCTGCAGAGGTTGTACATCTTTACCCATGAGTCATGATTTACCCTTTCGCTCGAGGTAGCTAATCTCTTAACCCCCTTCCTAGGGAGGTCGGCAGGGATCACTATGAAGCCTTTCAAAAGTTCGTCTAACATGTTAGGCCCGCAAGGTTTCCTTTGCGTGCAGATATAGAGCCCCCCTTCCGATGGCACAATGACTCGCAGCCTATACACATACAGACAGAGGCCACACTATACCCAAAACGGTTCAGCCCCTCCGCCTTTTTGGGTAACCTCTAACAAGCTAGAAAAGGGCTTCATACTGAGCTAAAGCCAGAGCCATTATAGCCCTCATGGTTGCACTGTTGTCCCGGTGATCACTTACAGACAAGATCTCATATAGTTATTTGTCATCATTTAACGTTCATTGCATACCTATTAATCATCTTACAAGATCATGGATTATATCAAGCACTAGCACATCTACACCAAATGCATATCAAGTAGGTAACAAGGAATCCAGGTAACAATCATCTATGATTTTGCTAAGGTCGACAAGGTGATAGCATGCATATGATATATATGTAGTTATAAGTGAATAGGTAACAAGGATGATCCCAAGTTATACTTGCCTTGATCAAAGCTCTCCTAATCCTGCTGGTCTTCAAAAGTTTGACCTTGATCACCAACATATCTCTCACCATCTATATTCGATCATCAATCAACAACACGCAATCCAATATAAACAATCATACACGAAGCAAACAAGCTATAATTAGAACAATACACCAAACAGTAGTAAAACAAATATAAAAGTTTATGAAAATATTCTACGCAGCGCTACGATCATACAAACATAAAGTTCACGAAAATCGAAATTAAAACGGAGAAGTTATGCATTTTCCAAGATTTTCTATAGAGAAATAATTAATTAAATAGTACCAGGAAATTAAAAAGTTTCAAAACAGTAAACTAATACTTCTAACATGTAGAGCTCGTGAATATGAATCTAACGAAATTTGAATGGACAAAAACGGAGTTAAAATGAATATTTTATGAGCAAAATAAAATCAGTGGCAATTCTGTAATTATTGGAAAGCGCATTTTGCTCAAACCGGCCAGGTTTACGTTTTCGGAATTGGAATACGGGTTTCTGCTCAGGGCGCCAGGGACCGCGGAGTAATTACTAAAATACTTCAGGGACTCTTTATGAAGATTTCTAGGCGAAAAGGTATCTTCTAAACTCGATCGTCCGCGATCGATCCGACGGCCGAGATTTCTCCCAGTGACCACTTCGGCCGGCTGACCTCCTCCCTGAGCTCCGGCGCGGCCAGCCACCATGCCCGCCGCCGTGAGCTCACCGGAGACGCTCCACCACGCGATTCCGGTCGTCAAACTCTGAACCAAACGCACGGGTAGAAAGAGGAGAAGGAGGCGAGCTCACCCAGGGGTCTCTCTTGGGCCGAGAACGAGCGGAGAGATCGGGTCGCGGAGGAGTTTTTCGGGGAGATCCAAAACTCGATGAACGTGACGGCTAGGGCTCCCGGGATGCGGAAAACGACAAAGGGAGGTCGCGGGGAGGTCCTTGAGCCTTTATAGGAGCTTGGCGCACAAGATAGCAAGGAGATCCCAGGGTTTCGGGATCGGCTCGGTGCTGGAGGGGAAAGGATCCTGGTCGGATACGCGGGGAAGAAGAACAGGAAACTGCGCTGCGGGGTCGGCTGTCAGTGAAAGAAAAAGCGGGGCCCGTTCGTCATCCAAACAGAGAGAGGGGAGAGAAGGCGCGGGGGCTCTCTGCTGTGCTGGGCCGATTGCTCTGGTCTTGGCCGCGGCGTGAAGAAGGGAAGGGGAGAGGGAGGGCGCGGCTTGGGCCGAGGCCAAGAGAGAAGGAAAGGGGAGGGAGGATAGGGCCTTCGGGCCAAAAGCAGAAGGTTTTTTTTCTTTTCTGTTCTTTTGTTTCTTTTTTGTTTCTTTTTATTTCAAAGTCTTTTCAAAACAGTTTAAAATAAATCTGAAAACATTTTGACTTTGATCAAAACCACACATGGAATAAAACATATGCTCCAATATGAATGCACCACCATGTTGCTAAGCCTAGAATAAATTTTAACTTAATGAAGAATATTATTTCTCTATATTTCATGAACACAAAAATACAAAATTAAATCTTTTTCAACTATTTCAAAAAGAACAGATTTTTTTTAGGGTGTTACATCATATTAAGAATCAAACTCACATGTGCCCAAGCAACCTTACCACAGCTACAGTTGTTTTGTTGAATTTATCTATAAGTTGTTTACATTTATATTTCATCTCTTCTCCAGTTCATTTGGTTCCATACTAAGGCAGACTAAATTAAGATAGTCAAGCCAGTCCCAACAACCTCTTCTTCCTACCAAAACATATCGAACATAGTATAAAGTAAAGCACTCAAATTAAAGCCCAAAAAAAGAGAAGCTCGAACTTCAGACCAAGTTCTCGAGCGTGCAAAGACCAGTAAGCTATAAACCCTTATTTGATAATTATAGTGCTTTACTTTATATGCACTTCACATTTCCTGCTACATCTTAGTTGACGTGCACTTTTAAATGATAGTCATGTCCCAATAGTAGGACAAAAATCAGTGACAATTTTGAAGATGATACCTTTCATGAGATATTAATTAGTAAATACTATATATTTATGTTATAGTTAGACTCTGGTATCCCTTCTTACCTGAAAGTGAGAAGTGCCTAAAAAGGAATAAAGCACGGGCAACAAATAAATGGCCACTGCATGACCTGTGTCCTTGAGAATGTTCAGTGAACTAAACTAGTACTAATTAGAATGTATTGAACTAAACTAACAGCCCAACCATCAATTCATTTATCTTATTCAGTTGGATTTAGCAGCACACTGACAGATATTCAGTATCCACTGCTGGTTCCTTTAGCAATTATAACAGAGTAGGCAATGTTGATCCTAACTAAAAAAACTGTTGCATCCAGTGAAATACAAATATTATAATATGGCATATGTAAATTAAGAGCCTTGCCACAAGATGCAAATGAACACAACCTTGCAAACTAATTTTGTCATGCAAAAAATTATTTGCAAGCACCAGCTGCAAATCCACCTGACCCATCGACGGAGGGGGTCCAGGATTTTCATGGTGACGCGGCGGGACGGCAGGAGAAAAGTTAGGTCTTGTTTAATTTTTATTTTTTTTACAAAATAGACATGGTAGCGATTTCGTTTATATTTGATAAATATTGTCTAATCATATATTAGTTAGGTTCAAAAGATTTTTATAGGCAAATTGTGCAATTCATGGTTTTATCTCCTAATTACCATTAAATAATTCTAGTAATTTGTAAACATGCCATGTTTATTCCAAAAAAATTTGCAAAAAATTTCAGATTTCCCGTCACATTGAATCTTGTGGCGCATGCATGGAGCATTAAACATAGATAAAAATAATATCTAATTACATAGTTTGTCTGTAATTTGCGAGATAGATCTTTTGAGCTTAATTAGTCCATGATCGGACAATATTTGTCAAATACAAACGAAATTGCTACAGTGTCGATTTTGCAATTTTTTTTGGAACTAAACAAGGCCTTAGAAAAATCTACAAACTTGAATGACAACATGTTTGTGGTGTATAATCTTTTTATAAAAAATCAGATGGTTTCAACAAAGCAGCATTTCACATAATTCACAAAATAGATACATCTTTCACATAGTTTATGTAACTATGTGAGTGTTGTATCCATTTGTGAACAATGCATAGTCCTATTTTATTAATATGATTTAATTTTTTTATGGCAAATTTATACGACCACGTTATGATTCTATGCCATTTCTTAGGATTTTTAGACCCCATTAAGATATTACCACCTTTTGCATTTAAGTCACCAAAAATCATTTTGAAAGAATTTGATTTAAATCCTAGAGCAAGTGGTGCTCAAATCTATCTTCCATTTACTATGGTTCTCTTTAAAAACAAACTGTGATGGCCACACACTGCCGCTGCATGCCAGGTCTTGAGCACAAATGGATCTTGATTACCACTTTGTGACTACAAAAATATTGCCATATCGGTTTATAGAACTTCTTGACCATATTTAATTACAAACATTTTTGTGGAATTATTTGTGACCATTTTCCTCTATTGCCATACAAGTTTATGTATAAAAGTGATAATTTCTTAAGATTGGCTGGCAAAAACATCTGCAAAATTATAAAAAAACAAAGGCTCCATGGCGACTTGAACTCAAGACACCAATTATATTATATTATATTATATTATATTATATTATATTATATTATATTATATTATATTATATTATATTATATTATATTATATTATATTATATTATATTATATTATATTATATTATATTATATTATATTATATTATATTATATTATATTATATTATATTATATTATATTATATTATATTATATTATATTATATTATATTATATTATATTATATTATATTATATTATATTATATTATATTATATTATATTATATTATATTATATTATATATGAAACTGATAGGCTAACCAATAAGCTAGAAATGTTTTTCTAATTTTGGTGCTCTTCACATTTATATAAGAATTATAATCAGACTTCTTCCTTTGTCAAACACCTGGGATCAAAGTTATGTTATTTTTTATATGCACATCAAAATAAACACCAAATTTAAGAAAATTGGGCCTCATTTTAGAGATTATTGATGGAACTTGTTTGAGGAAGTTATAAGGATGTCTTTTGCTTGCATATCGAAATCCGAAATTTTAGAGAAGATATTAATTACAAAATTTTAGAGAATAAAAATTTTTAGTAATATGTGGTTTCCATGTAGGCATAGTCAGAGTTACTCCCTCCATTCCAAATTATAAGTCATTCCAAGAATCTTGGAGAGTCAAAACATTTTCAAGTTTGGCCAAAATTATAGAGAGAAATACAAAGATTTTTAACATAATGTGAGTATACTATGAAAATATAATTAAGGAAGAACCTAATGATACTTAGTTGGTATCATAGTAATTATTATTTTATTATATAAATTGGGTCGAATTTAGAATAGTTTGACTCTCCAAGATTCTTAAAATGACTTATAGTTTGGGATGGAGGGAGTATTAGAGAAAGACTATGTTTGAGAGACAGATGCGTTGATCTCTTGTAAACTTGGGAGTCATATATTTTTTTGTGGCATTTGCGGCTCAGAACCGCTACTTATTATTGGGTACGTATATATTTATGGATAATTCTATAGTAGATCGAGTCAATTAAAGTTGAATTAGAAATCAATTTAGGATAAATGCTATACCTTACCACTAAAATCAACATGAGGCTATCGTGGCATCCAGTTCAAACCACTAGTTCGCCTTATTCATTGAAATCTGTTTTTTGTTTGCGAGGATTATTTATTGAAATCTCCTCTAATTTGATCAATGTACACTATTATTTAGTAAACAATATATTTATAAACTACTACAACTAGACTTATAATATTTTTATATAAAAAACAATAAGAAACCATGGCTTCCGTGCCCGGTTGATGAAAAATTTCAAAATTTTTATTGACGCGCGCCATTCATCGACCATCCACCAAAATTCACAGTATTTTGCAAAAAATCCAAAAACCCAAAACCTTGAGCAGCCCCATCAAAATTCTAATACCAAAATTGTTTGATTTTGGTGTTTACTTCCCAAAAAATTTTACAAAATTTTTCAGATTCCCTGTCACATCTATTCTTACAGCACATGTATAGAGCACTAAATATAGATAAAAAAACTAATTGCACAATTTATATGTAATTTGTGAGACGAATCTTTTAAGGCTAATTATTGCATTATTGACAACATTTGTCAAATACAAACAAAAGTTCTGCAGTGTCTATTTGCAAAAAAAATTAGAATTAAACAAAGCCTTAATGTCCCTATTTAATTTTGCAAAAAGTTTAGGGGCAAAATATTTTGAACATGTTTACTTTCAAAATGCAAAATAGCAATAAATTTTGCATTTTGCCCAAAATTTTTTCGAATTAGGCCTTGTTTAGTTCCCAAAAAATTTTGCAAAATTTTTCAGAATCCCCGTCACATCGAATCTTTAGACGCATGCATGGAGTATTAAATATAGACGAAGGGAAAAAACTAATTGCACAGTTTGGTCGGAATTGACAAGATAAATCTTTTGAACCTAGTTAGTTCATCCTTCAACAATATTTGTTAAATACAAACGAAAATACTACACGATTTCCTAAATTTTTTTTAGAAGTAAACACGGCCTAAAGAAGGCCCAAGTGTGCGAAAACCAGTCCGTAGCATCCCACCAGCTGGCACCCTCGTTCTCATCCACCGAACTGCCTCGAACCCTAGACTAGACTAGTGCAGCGGCAGCTCCCCAAACACGCCGGCCGATCCCGCTTTCCTCCTCCCTTGTCCGGCCCTCAAGAGAGCTCCTCCACTCAGCGAGCGCCAACATCATCTGCTTCACCACCAGAGGCGCACCTCCTACCTCTCCATCGCTTCACCCGACGGCGACACCTCCTCTTCCACAACCCGATGGCAGTGGCGGCGGCTCCAATATCAAGCAGCATGGGGAAGTGGCGCCTCCTTACCCACCATCTGACGATGGCAGGGGCAGCAGGTCACATCCATGGTGGTCTCCCCTCACATGGAACGCGCCACAGCGGAGCCACCCAATGGCATCCATGGGGACGGATCCTGCTCCTCCTGCGGTAGGTCGCGCTTAGCTCCCCCATCCGTGTGCCACCGATTGGACGCACTTCCTCCATTTGGCTTAACCCAGGAGCAAGAAACGATGATGCTTAACGCTGCCAGGCTGGACGCAATCTGAGTCCTATCTCTCTTACTCTCAATTTCCCCCCAACTGCATTCCGGCCTCCTCAATTTCTAAGGCAACACGCTCACTCGTGTCTTACCTTATTTTGCTACACCCGGCTGGATTTGAAGTGTTATATAGGCTGTCAATTTGTATCCATCAGTGTTTTGGCTGCAAGATAGACTTGCTATGCTCATGTAAGTGTTTTCATTTAATTCATTATTATATATGTGTGATTTCATATTTCTATTTTCATTTATTCTCCTATTTAGGTCTGTTGCTATCATGATAATATTACTCTCCAATTTTAGTTAATATGAAGGTCTATTGCTAACCAGTTTTTCCGTCGCACTAGGCTAACCAATTTTGTAAACAATATATTGCTAACCAATTTTTAGTCAATATGAAGGCATTCACTGGACACAACAGCCCTGCAGGACCTTTCCATCTCCGATGCCCATCGTGTAGAAGTGGTAAGTGGTTCGAAGTAAAATTGGATCTCAAATTGAAAGCTAATTAGTTTGCAGTTTGATCCCTACATTTTTATTTGCTCTGTTTGGCCAGATGGACTAGCGACAATGAACACTTGCATTAAACAAAGTTGCAGGTATGATATGCTGATATGATTAAAGTAGATAATGCTCTACTTTATCCTATTAGGAATTCCACTAATTCTTCTTTATTATAAAAATTGTTATTCAAAGATGTGCTTGGATATATCTGTAGCATTGTGTGGTACTTGATGTTTTATCCCCTTATGTTTCAATCTACTCCATAAGAGGTAGCAGCCATCTATTCCACAAGACCTCTCTATCGGTAGACGGTTAATCCTGCTGCCCCCTCCATCTTTGCACTAGCAATAACTACTCAGTCATTATCTGTCCTATCTTATAGTGGATTCTTCTAACAATGCGACACTGGTCAATCCTTTTTACTATAATCAAGTTTACATGTAAGGCAAATAATAAATTAATTCTCTGAACCAGTTACAGGTTGTCAGGTTGAAGGCCAAGGGAAATCTGCTCAGGATTGTATCAAGCAGATAACCTTTTTGACCACAAGATTGATAGTGTTGATATCTTATTATTTTTACTATTGGTGATTGATGGTGGACTGACTTGTTCCACCCAGTCTGCAAATTGTATAAGTGTAAGTAGGTTTATTTATTTTTGTCACAAAGATTGGTATCAGCACTTTTTTTAGCTAATTTATTTATAGCATACTACAATGACACCATTATCTAGAGTAAGCAATGCTATGACCTTGCAGTCCAATAATAAGTTATTCCATTTGATTGACCAAATATTTGAGCTGTTTTGATCTGATGTCACTAGGCATGCACCAATGTGTGCTTAGATTTGAGCAATGCTAACTAAATCTTTGAGATAGACTGTGGCCTGTTAGCAGCAAAATCTATTTTTTTTTTAAACCGAGGCAGCTATGCTATGATCACGTTTTTGAGGATCTGCTCCTAGTTCAGGGCAAAATTAAGTCTCTGTTATCTTGTTTGAGATGTGGGTATTTGTCAAAACTGATAATTCTAATTGGCTTTCGCTTACTTTATACTTGAATCAGTATTTTAACTGTGACAAGGAGATCTGATGCAGGACTTAACATTGAAATATGAATGTATTCTGCTTGTGAAATTAATATGTTCAATTATGTTTTTGGGCTATTTGTTCATCCTTATTTGCATGGAGATTTGATTCCAATTGCCCTTCATTTGTTCAGGTCAAGCATCATGCCCTGGATGGTGCTGATCCTCCTTTGGGGTGCTTCAAGGGTGGTTTTGATGTGTACAAATAAGTGTGTCAAATACCTTATGTGGTGGAGCAATAACTGTGTCTATGAGTTCGATATGAGATGTTTCATTGAATGTGTACGAACAAATCATATTTACATTTAATGGCTTTGTATAAATATATCATTGAACATGTATTGATGTTTTGTAAATTTATTTAATGGTATGCCATTTTGGTTTGATGCTAGTAAACAAATTGTTGAAATATTGACTATTAGCTTCATCATCATTTGGCGTGGCAATATATGCTAATAGCAAAACACAAACACTGTTGCAATAGAACCTACAACAATAAAATAGTAAGTGTGGCAATAGTAGGGTCTAACTATAGCAACCAAGCATTGATCGTTGCAATAGAGGCTTTAACATATCGCAGCCAAGCATTGATCGTGGCAATAAAGGGTCCGTCTATAGCAACTACAACATTTGTCGTGGCTATAGAGGGCTCCACCTATAGCAACCACAAAGATAATGTGGCAATAGAGGAACCATAGTAACCAAATATTTATCATGGCAATAGAGAGTTCTACCTATAGCAACCATAGAGATAGTGTGGTAAGAAAGAGTCCATTTATTACAATGCAATTGATGTGTGGTAATTAGGTGCACCTATTGCCACTCTTTAGGTATGTGGCAATAGGTATCTCTAGCAACGTCGGGTGTGGTTGCTTATACTATGGCTTGCAACACTCCATAGATATTGCAACAACACTCAATTGTGTTGCAATAGGGGAAAACATAATGCAATACCAAAATAAACTGTGGTGCAAACTTTAGACCACGGTTACTGTGGCAACGCCTGCCAACGAAATTTATGTGTTGCAGTTTTGTCTGTTGCAACCATTTTTGGTATATTCCAACGCTTTGAGGCCGTTGCATCAGGGGTAAAACCTTGTAGTGAGTCTTCGGTCCAAGCTTGCATTTCTTAGAAATTGGAACATTGACTTTCGCCAAACATCCCCATGTGCGTAAATAAGAAAGTGATGGTTTCCTTCCAACCCAATTCTCATATGGAGTTGTCTCTTTATATCTATTTAGAATTCTATTTAGGACATGACTCGCAGTCAACAAAGCTTCCCGCCACCATGCCTTTGATAGACCAGCAGTGTCTAACATGGCGTTTACCAAGTCAGTCAGCGTGCGGTTTTTCCTCTCGGCAATTTTGTTAGATTCCGGTGAATAGGGAGCTATCCTCTCATGAATAATACCATGTTCCGCATAGAACTCATCAAATAATATAGAAAAATATTCACCGCCACGATCTGACCTTAGACGTTTAATTTTGCTCTCTAGTTGATTTTCAACTTCAGCCTTATAGATTTTAAAGTAGTCTAACATTTCATCTTTAGTCTTAAGCAAGTAAACATAACAAAATCTAGTTGCATCATCAATCAAAGTCATGAAATATCTCTTTTCGCCTTTTGTCAACACACCATTCATCTCGCAAAGATCAGAATGTATGAGCTCTAGAGGTGCCAAGTATCTCTCCTCCGCTGCCTTGTGAGGCTTTCGAGGTTGCTTAGATTGCACAAAACTACGACACTTAGAACCTTTGGCAATAGCGAAATCTGGAATTAAACTCAAGCTAGACATATGTGACATCAAACCAAAATTCACATGACAAAAACGAGAATGCCAAAGACTCGAATTATCATTAATGGTGCACAAATATGGTTCACAGACTTATTACAAAAATCTGCTAAAGATAGGCGGAACAAGCCTCCACAATCATAGCCTTTACCAATAAATTGTCCATGCTTAGACATGACTACTTCATTAGACTCTAACACTACCTTAAACCCAGCTCTCAATAGAAGGGAGACGCTAACAAGATTCTTCCAAATAGTAGGGACATGCTATACGTTCTTCAGCTACATGATCTTCCCCAAAGTAAACTTCATATCTATCGTGCCAACACTGTTGACAGTCCTTAAGTACCAAATATAATCATCAAATAAATAAAGAAAAGATCCAAATGCAACCAACACCCAGACTTAGGGTTTTATCTGATAGAATTCCACGAGTTTTGGTGTTTGTCTATTTCTGCAGGGGGTTATCAGGAAATATGGAGGAAAGGCCCACATGTCGGGTTTACATAGAGATATTAATGTGTCGTGCAATTTTCTATCATCTAGAAGACTCAAGAAGCCACAGGATAGAACGAGAGGCCGAGCGGGCCCGGGGGCAGGGCGCCCCCCTCCCCCCTTGGGCGCCCACCCTGCTACAGAGACCAATCAGGTCCCGTCTCGCGGATTATGCTCCACCGACCTAAAGGATTAAGGAAAACCGTGCGATTAATGTCGGTTTAATCCGACGGCCCACGTTCACTTGAGGGTGTTGACGGTTCTTAAGTATCAGTTTTAATTATCAAATAAACAAGAGAAAGGACCAATATACAAACAACACCTAGAATTAGGGTTTGATGTGACAGAATTCCACGAGTTTTGTTGTTTATCTGTTTCTGCAGGGGGTTATCAGGAAATAAGGAAGAAAGGCCCACATGTCGGGATTACATAGAGATATCAACGCACCGCGCAATTTTCTACCATCTAGAAGACTCCAGAAGCCATGAGAACGAAGCAGAGGCCGAAAGGGGCCAGGCCCAGGGCGCCCGCCCTGAGGACCTGGGCGCCCGCCCCCCTCTGTACTCCAATCGGGACCCTTTTCGCACACGACGCTCCACTGACCTAAAGGATGAAGGATAACCGTCCAATCAATGTCGGTTTGATCCAATGGCTCACGTTCACTTGAGGGGACTATAAAACCAGACCCCCTGGCCCCTGGAGGAGACAAGTTTATCATAGAGTTGAGGGGAGCCCTCGAAGGAAAACCTCTTCTCTAAATAAAATTTCTTTTTAGGCTTAGCAACCAATGTGAGTAGAAATAGATCTTCTAGTTTCTACTAGATTGAGAGAGATAGAGTGGAGGTGTAGATCGGAGGAAGCCCGGCCTGTCGGTGTCTACTCTGAGCTTGTACCTGCGGGATCAAGTTCTCCTAACCCGAGGCTTGCTCCTAGGATTCTTCAGTATTTCGACTTCTAAATTCTAGTAAGTTCTTGTTTTATTGTTCTTTGGTTTATGAGTTTACTTTAATCTCTTCGCGTAGAGTTTAGAGTAATCATCTCTAGTGTAGACGTGGTGTTTAAGCTAGGATACTCATAGATATTGCCTGACTAGCTAGACCATGGTAGTAGCGAGGAACGTGACATTTCCGAGTTACCTTTGCAAACCATATCTCGTTAGCAGGAAGGATAGGGTTTATAGGTGTGGGTTGAACATCCTTTGTGGTGTCTAGATTCCGTTAGCCTCCCCAATAGAACAGTAGATCATCCTTACCAAGCTTAGAAGAAGATTACGGTTGTAGTCTTCTCTATTTATCACTCACATCGAGAAACATTCTTTGTTGCCTAAGCGTTAGTAGTAATAGACCGGGTTAGTCAGATGCACTCTTTCTCCTAGTGGTAAAAAAATAAATACGATACTCTGGATAACCTCCCGGGTGAAGTGCTCACCGATATCCGTGCGCTTGCGGATCAATTCCTTATTGCGTTCTCAAATATCAACAAGCATTTCTGGCACCGTTGCCGGGGAGAAAGACGGTTTGCTGAGATGACCTTGAGTCTTACTACTAGCTTGTATCTATACTTTTATCTTTTCTTATCTTTTATATTCTGTATTTATTTTCTTTACTCTTACTTTATGGAAAACCAAGATTCTAAATCAATCTACCAATTTGCAACACCTTCGGAAACTGACCTTTTACCATGGGAATCATCACAGCCTATCCAAACATTCCAGTATAGGTTAAGTTCTAGGTTGATTGCCATGATTCAAAACCTATCTTTTTTGGGAAAGGAAGACGAAAACCCTTACCTTCATATTAGAGATTTTGAGCAAACATGTGATTGTCTTCGCATTGAAGGCATTTCTGATAAAACTTTACGTTGGAAGCTTTTTCCTTTTTCCTTAAGGGGAGAAGCTAGACAATGGTACAGTCAGAAGGTAAGTCAACAACGAGGTGAATGGGGAGTTTTACGAGCCAACTTTTGTCTAGATTTTTATTCCCTCGACCGTATCGGCGACCTTAGACTCGAAGTCCTATCTTTTAAACAAAAAGATAATGAAACTTTGGGAAAATCCTGGAAACGTTTTTCTGATCTTTTAGAATCTGGTCCAAACCTTAATCTTGAAGACCATGTTCTTTTATTTCACTTTTTTCGAGGTCTTCAGAAAAATCACAAACAAATGCTACACACAATGTCTAGAGGTTCTTTCTTTCGCATCCCTACTGATGAAGCTAGAGTGATCCTAGATAGAATCCTAGAAGCTGAGATGGATAATACCCTTCATGATAAAACCTACAAAGCCGAAGTAGACACTCTGCCAAATTCTTCATCTACTTTAGCTATCCTAGGTTCTGAGCCACAAGAGGAAGAAATTCCACCACCGGACTTCATGCTGGATATAGAATCCGATCTTTTTGCCGATTTTGGAAACATTTCAAACTACCATTCTATTGACAAACCCCAAAACGATCAGTTTAGCATTTATTTGCCAAGTGAATATCAATTGAGAGAGCTTATCTCAGTCATTAGTAGCGAGTGGTTGGAGGAATCAGAGCTTTCCTCTGATGTGATCTGTTTGGACACACCCTCTATAACTATACGCTGTGCTTATAATTCTGATCGATTTAATGCTCTTTATAATCCTGTTGTGGGGATCAACATCATGTCTGAATCTTTTGCACTTAAACTATTTAAAAATCTTGTCTTAACCCCCACAACAAAGGTCATAAAGGAATCTTCGGGATGATTAGTCCCCAGTCTTGGAATTATTAATGTCCTACCTCTTACGGTAGAAGGCTCCATGGTTTATTTGAACTTCTATATCTTTGATACATGGGACTTCGACCTGTTCATAGGACAACCTTTTAGAAGACTCCTTTATGAAGGTCATATTGGAAAGCTACACATTTCTGTTGGAAAAGCTTTTAAAATCCCAATAACAATTTCACACTCTTTGAATAATAAGGCCGAGTCATATCTTTTGCCTGATCCTATGGAGGAGGTAAAGGCTGCATCTCTTGAACTTTTAGAATAATCAGACTTAGAAGACGAAACTCCTTTCTTCATAGAAGAAGAAGCCGAACCTTCTAAACCTAAACCCTTAGATGAGTTTGCAGAAACACCTAGACCCCCCATAGAGCTTAAAACTTTACCACCCGGTCTTATCTATGCTTTCCTAAACAATAATCCAGAGTTTCCTGTGATCATTAGCGATAAACTCACTCAGGAGCAAACTCTGCGATTAATGACCATTCTTGAGAAACATCTCTCAGTTTTCGGCTACTCACTCCAAGATCTTACAGGAATCAGTCCTATGATTTTGTACCCATCGTATTCCAACAGATCTTTCTGTTTCACCTTCTCGAGAACCCGAACGTAGACTTAACAACACTATGAGAGAGGTAGTTAAAAAGGAAGTTATAAAGTTGCTGCATGCAGGGATTATATATCCTGTGCCGCACAGTGAGTGGGTGAGCCTAGTACAAGTTGTGCCTAAAAAGGGAGGCATGACTGTTATTATGAATGAAAAGAACGAGCTAATTCCGCAACGCACTGTCATAGGATGGCGGATGTGCATAGACTATAGAAAACTAAACAAAGCCACGAGAAAGGATCACTTTCCTTTACCTTTCATAGATGAGATGCTAGAGCGATTAGCGAACCATTCGTTCTTCTGTTTCTTAGATGGATATTCAGGGTATCATCAGATCCCGATCCATCCTGATGATCAAATCAAAACCACTTTTACATGCCCATATGGAACTTATGCTTACCGTAGAATGTCTTTTGCGTTATGTAATGCACCAGCTTCTTTTCAAAGATGCATGATGTCTATATTTTTTGATATGATTATGGAAGTTTTCATGGATTATTTCTCTGTTTATGGAAAAACTTTTGATAGTTGTCTTGAAAACTTAGACAAGGTTTTGCAAAGATGTGAAGAAAAGCACTTAGTCCTTAATTGGGAAAAATGTCATTTTATGGTTAGGGAAGGAATAGTGCTGGGACACCTAGTGTCTGAAAGAGGTATTGAGGTAGACAAAGCTAAAATTGAAGTAATTGAACAACTACCTCCACCTGTGAATATAAAAGGAATTCGAAGCTTTCTTGGCCATGCTGGTTTTTATCATAGATTCATAAAAGATTTTTCATTCATTGCTAGACCACTTACTCTTTTGCTAGCCAAGGATGCTCCTTTCAAATTTGATGATGCATGTCTAACATCTTTTAATTTATTAAAGAAAGCACTCATCTCTGCACCAATCATTCAACCCCCTAATTGGTCATTGCCTTTTGAAATTATGTGTGATGCTAGTGATTATGCTGTGGGGGCAGTATTGGGACAAACTAAAAATAAGAAGCATCATGCAATTGCTTATGCCAGTAAAACTTTGATAGGAGCTCAACTTAACTATGCAACCAATGAAAAAGAGCTTCTGGCTGTTGTCTTTGCCATTGATAAATTTAGATCTTATTTAGTTGGAGCTAAAATAATTGTTTACACTGATCATGCTGCACTAAAATATTTGCTCACTAAAAAAGATGCTAAACTTCGCCTGATTAGCTGGATCTTATTACTCCAAGAATTTGACTTAGAAATAAAAGATAAAAAGGGAGTAGAAAATTTTGTTGCAGATCACTTGTCTAGAATGTATTTTAAGAGTCCACAGGAAACCCCCATCAATGATTCACTCCGAGACGACATGCTCTACGAGATTAACAGGTTTGACCCCTGGTATGCAGATATTGTTAATTTTATGGTTTCAGGGTATGTACCGCCAGGAGCAAACAAGAAGAAGCTTATTCAAGAAAGTCATTCACATATATGGGATGAGCCATACCTCTTCCGAGTATGCTCTGATGGCTTACTCAGGAGATGTGTCACCACTGAGGAAGGATGGAAGATCATCAACAGATGTCATTCATCACCATATGGAGGTCATTATGGAGCATTCCGTACACATTCAAAGATCTGGCAGTGTGGATTCTACTGGCCTACAATGTATGAAGACACGAAGCAATATATCAGAAGATGTGGGCCATGTCAAAGGCATGGAAACATAAATACAAGGGATGCAATGCCACTCACCAACAACCTTAAGATTGAGCTCTTTGATGTCTGGGGAATAGACTATATGGGTCCATTTCCTCCATCATAGAAGTGTGAGTACATCTTGGTGGCAGTTGACTACGTCTCCAAGTGGGTAGAGGCATTACCTTGCAAGCATGCCGACAACATTAGTTCAAAGAGGATGTTTGAAGAAATTATATTTCCAAGATTTGGAGTCCCCAGATTAGTGATAAGTGATGGAGGAGCACACTTCATCGATAAACGCTTCAAGCAATAGCTATCAAAACATGGAATCCGTCACAATGTCGCTACTCCCTATCATCCTCAGACAAGTGGCCAAGCAGAGACTTCCAACAAGCAAATCAAGAATATTCTTCAGAAGACAGTAAATGAAATGGGAACGGCGTGGAAAGACAAGTTACCCGATGCACTCTGGGCATACCGGACAGCATACAAGACCCCAATTGGAATGTCTCCATACCAATTGGTGTATGGGAAGACTTGCCACCTACCTGTTGAACTAGAGTTCAAAGCACACTGGGCCATAAAGAGGTGGAATATGGACCTAGATGTTGCTGGAGATCATAGAAGAATGCAACTATCAGAATTGGAAGAATGGCGAGAGAAAGCATATCACAATTCGAAGATCTACAAAGAAAGAGTCAAAAGGTGGCATGACAAGAGAATCAAGAAGAAGGAGTTCACACCCGGAGATAAGGTATTACTTTTTAATTCTAGGGTGAAGCTTTTCGGGCATGGAAAACTCCGGAGTAAATGGGAAGGACCATTCAAGGTAATTAATTCATCATCCCACGGAGCTATCACACTTCAAAATGCCGAAGGTACGTTATTCAAGGTAAATGGTCAACGTCTTAAATTGTTTTTAGAGCCCAATAAAGAATTAGAAGAAATAGACGTAATCCATTTTTTCCTTCCCATGGGGAATTAGAGCCCGACCTTTTTAGTCTAACGTTTTCGGGTCATACATATATTTTCCTAATATAGTTTTGCATCTAGAAACACGCTCGACGAAGCGGACCCACAGAGGAGACAGAGAGAGGGCGGGCACCCAGATCAGGTGGGCGGGCGCCTAGCTCCTGTTCCCCCTCGGTCCTGATTTTCTCTGTTATGGAAAATGCACTTATGGTAATCTGAATAATCCCCCAGATGGAAAGTTTCGCACGCACATCGACGGGAGCAACCCAAACAACCCCTAGAGGCACTTTTTGACCCCTATATAAACAGACCCCTGACATCAGTTTTCAAACACCAAACCACCAAGCCTTCTCTTCTTCTTCAATTAGAGCTTGATTAGTCCCTTGCTGCTTCAATGGCCGAGAAGTTCCACGATGATTGGGAAGTCGTCCCCTTCAACCTCAACATGGAGCCTGCAGAAGACCCCGATGCGCGTGCTCTCGTCCCGGCCAACACAGAGCGACAGCTAGAAGCCATGCCATTACGCCAACGCAGCTCCGCCCAATCCTACCATGCTCAACCAGTTCTCACCGCATCGCCACAACCCCTACTCCTTAAGGGATCATCATCCAAGACGAAGACCACCATCAAGGTGCCAACCGGCACAAGGATCCTTCCACCTAGACCCAATGAGAGGGTCGTTGGAGTCAAGACCAACCGGAGTGGCGAGATCAGCAGCATACGCTACACTACGGAGGAGGAAAGGCCTTATTTCGAAGGGACTAGAGCAGCCAAAGTCCGTTTCATCCCTCCAAAGGCAGCCCCGAAGCATGCTCTCAATGCTTTTGAGACACCTCCCAAGCGTCGTAAGACTATAGTAGATATTGATGAGGACGTTCGCAGGCTAGACAGAGTTATCATAGACCTCCAGTCCTCGATTAATTCCCTCACTAGGCAGCTCTCTAACCACAACACCGTTATACTAGGCCTTAGGCAGGATCTTGCCAGTGCCAATAAGAAGATTAAGGAATTAGAGCGCCGCTAAGTTATCTAGATTAGACCTTGAGGCAATGCATCTTAGTCATTTATCTTTAAATTCGGTTTAGGTTTACTATTATTGTCAGTTTGCTATTATTATCGTCAGTTTGCTACTAGTCAGTTGTAATAAATGCCTCAAGATTAATAAAGAGTATTATTATTATTATTATTATGTCTTGTGTGTCTCTACTTTATTTTTG